>NC_142522.1:35228451-35445951 GCF_964205215.1 Stylophora pistillata
ATCACCTGACCGTATCGTGGGCTCAGGTGTCGACCCATTAAGTTCGAGTTTTTTTTAAGTTATCCTCTGACAACTTACTCTTTCTCAAATGATCGCAGGTTCAAGTTAGCCTTGTCTCCAAAGTCACATGTGCTCTTAAGTTAACTGTTGACTATTGTTTGATTTAAATTACAAATTTATTAAAGGGAGCTTCCATTTTAGCCTTGGCTAAATCTGTATTATTATTACGGTATTGTTATTATCATAAATATTACTTAGGGAGGTATACAAAGAGAGAAAAATGCAATCCTCTGTTAGGTACAACAGTTTAGGTACAACAATCCAGCCTTGACCACTCTAGTATATATATCTCTAATTCTAGGCTGTAAATACGAGACGTGGTGAACTTAATTGATACCATGTGGCACGAAAGTATTGTAGGAGTATAATTTTGGAGATTGGAGTCTTTTTTGTTTTTGGTGTTTAGTGGGAACTAATTTTTGCGATTAGGGTAGATTGGTTTCTCTTGCTAGGAATTATTGTTTTGCAATTTTCAGAAACTACCCAGAACCCAGCATGATCATATTTTGGTTTTTTTGCAAATTGCCGGAAAATTGCAAAAATTAGAACCCGCAGTGCTAAAAATTTCTTGCAATACGGTGGTTAATATATATGCGCTGTCAAAGTATGTATGCGAAATATTGTTTTGATATTTGGCTTACAGAAGCAGCTCCAGTAAATTTACAGATCAAGGACAAGGGGACCAGGAAGAGACCCGCATGTAACTGATTCATTACTGGACGCCTCCCTTTCTCTTTTCCATCAACAACTTAAAAACTAATTTTAAACTTGCCTCATAAATCTCAATTGACCGTCAGAGAGTTACACGGGCTCTTTCTTGTTTTCTTTACTTCGACGGGTGTTGATTACAACAGATTGCAGTTTCTTTAAATTTAGTTCATGGATCTCGTGCGCTTATTAGAGATTAAACCGCACAGCCGGGTTAACGGGGACCTTCGTCAGCTAGCTAGTATAAAGAATTTTTGTTGAAAGAATGTCACCACATTAAACTGATGCAAAAAACACCACACCAAATGAAATCAATGACTCCGGACCCTTCTTGTATTGTTATCAGGGGAATAACTATAAGTAGAAAAGACTGAGGAGCAGCAGTCGCCCATGTCTCCCTCGCATTTGGATTCTCTTATCATATTCGCTTACTTTTCTATTTTTTTCTGCGGTTTTGCTTCAGTCTTTTTTTTTAGACTTTCTGCACTAATTCTAATCTTTCTTGGATATTTTAAAACAAGATAATTCTGACGCGGTAATTGCTTTTTTGTGCTTCAGGTGAGCATTTTTTTCATGATCCTCCACTTGGTTACAAATGCACTCCAGCAAAGGCGGTAGATCCTCTAAATGGAGAGGCATTAGATGAACGAAATGAAAGTGAATGCATCTTTCCCGAAGACAGAAAAAGTTTCTCTGGCAGTGATACATCGAAACCAGACGTTCTTCCAGTGGAAGAACCTATCTTGAAGAGATTAAATAAGCTTTTGAAGAGTCGCAACGAAAGAAAGAGAAAGAAAAATACTCCTACCCATTACGGGAATTTATCGAAGGTGACAAATTCATTCGCATAATGGTTCTACATTTCAGTGCTAATTTATAATTTTACATGTGAAATGAAAAATTACCATGGAATAAACATGATCAATTTGCCTTTTTAATACCCTTAAATATGATTTTAGATAGGGAACACGGACCTCAGCACAACACCAGAGGAATTGATGCATAGTGGAAGGTTACGAAAAGGAGGATGCACAGAGGAAAATGTCTGAGTGTATTTCAAACAGAAGAGCAAATAACGATGAAGGCGTGGTCAAAGATACATGTGGTGGCAGCAAAGCCATAGTTAAGGACGGAAATTTGGTCGATTGTGACAGTTGTGGTGTTGTGCATTGTGATGGCGATCACGGCGGAAGAAATGACTCCGAAGAAAATTTAGATGACGATGATGACGATGACGTGATAGACACTTCAAGTGGTGGTGACGAAGACACAGACAGAGTGGATAACGCTCCTCTCCCTGGAAATAATTGTCATGCAAGTGATTAACAACGATAACTTGGGGGTTAACGATTTAAGCTAGAAAAGCGTTTTTCATGTTTGCATTGCCTGATATAAACACGAGAGGGGTTGGGAGAATTCGAGACAGTTCTGTAACACCGAGAAGAAGTCGAGGTTTTGCATAACTTTCGAGAATTCTTCCAACCCCCCAAGTGTTTATATCAGGATATGCAGACACAGGAAGAAATTTGTCCATTGCTTTATAAATGACTTTTCGAAGGGAAAAAAGCAAAACTCTCTTGTTTAGAGCACTGATTAAAAGTGAAATTCTTACCAGTCGCGAAGTCTTGCACACGAAGCTTGTACGCGTTATAAGTTCTTGTTTTGCAACGAAGGTGCTTTCTACAATTACGGGTTTTTCTGGCTTACAATGTTAGATAAGCTAAAGAAATTGACACGGCATGTTTCCGAAATTTTTCCATGTTTCAGCCGATGAATTAGTGGGTAAAACAAGTAAATGTGACGAGTTTTCAATTCAAAAACTTTTGCAAAGGTATGCTTGCGTGATTTGCTCGCGAAAAGCAAAACAGTTTGAGACCGCAACCATGTCTACATAGTTCATGCAAACACGCCGCTTGGTCAATCAGAGCACGCGTACTATCTTAGTTATTTTATAAAATGGTTTAGTGGATGATGTATGCTGAAAAAATTTCTTATTTCAAATATTCTGAAAGGCTTCGTCCGGTCCGATTTAATATGTTCCGATCGCGAAGCAACTCTTGAGTTTGAGTTGTAGCAAGTCTACTGAAAGATGTGTAAAGAGATTTTTAATTAGCTCTGATGATCTGTTATAAAAAGCGAAACTTAATTTTCAAACAACTGATGAAATTAACCTTTTCCTCATTCCGTCCTTTTTAGGCGGTTGAATGTTGGAACAATGATCATAGAATCCCTATGTTTGAGAAGAGTCGAGCCATAAGGTACACCGTTTCTGATGCGGCAAGAATATTAATAGGAAGCAAGGCCCTAAGTGCTCTAAGCAACCCTTAAAAGTTCGAGAGAATGCGTCATTCCTGATAGATCTAAAATTGTTCAGCGAATGGGAAGATATTAAGGCTGACCGCATGAACGGAGTCTACAATAGAGTCCTACGCTGTGGCATTTGGACTTTGACACTTAAGGATGGCCTATGGTCTGTGGTTTCGCGCAAGAAAACTTCTTTGACTTCGCCTACAATGTTTCATTTAGTAATTAACTCAAAGGCAAATAAGGCCCAACCAGCACTTGTGCGCTCACTTTTTCTCTTGAAAAACGACGAGGGTGGAATCGTGAGTGATGTTTGTCTTTTGCAGTATCACCTTACTAATGGCCAAGAGCAAGTAAAGATTGATGTCCAAACACATGGGAACTGTAGAAAAACAAACCCAAAGCCTTTTCATCCTACGAAAAAAAGTTCATTACGCCAACTACAAGAAGGCGTTACAAGCAAACCTTCAAGACGAGTATATGACGACCTCCGTCAAAAGTCAGGTGGAATTTGTGGGTCAGTGTCCCTATGCGACTTACCGCACGGCAGACATCAAGTTTACGATGCCAAGTCGAAAGCTTGTCAGCAAGGTAATGATGATGTCGATGATCTCTTAAAATATGCTAGCGACAAGGAAGATCTCGTACTACACCATTCAGATTTCCCTGAAGATCTGTGGGTTTTGGGGAGATCTTCCATGTGCTCTGAATTAGGCAGATCCACAGGTTCTGATATTTTGAGCCACCCTTTTAGTGTCGACTCAACATTCAGTCTGGGAAAGTTTGAAGTAACTCCTGTGGTTTTCAAACACCTTCTCCTCGAATCTAAGCGAACAGGAGGAAATCCGATCCTCCTGGGTCCAACAATGATCCATCACAGTAAGTCTGAGGCAACCTACCAGATGTTAGCCACCACGTGCGTCAAAAATGCAGTGGTTTAATTAATGCAAAAGGCTTTATTACCGATGGAGAAACAGCCCTCTAAAGTGCATTTCAAGAACAGTTGAAGCATTCGCAGAGTCTGCGATGCTTCAGACACTTCGAAAAGTGAAAAGGATCAGAGGTACGTTTTGGCGAAGACGTTTGCAGTTCGTGGGAAAGCGGAAGGTATCATTGGGGACCTTAAGCAGTCAGGACGGCAACGCCAAGGAAGAATTCGATTAAAAAATGAATTTCTACTCTTAGTCAGAGTTTCAAACATGGCTGCATGAGCTTACTGTCTCATAAGCCGCCACAGCTCAACTTCAGCATGACGTATAGAAGTAGCGTTGAGTTCCAAATGGAAATTAAATTAATTTGCCGTCACGGTTTCGGTTCGCAGACGACGCAAATTTTGGCGATTTCACGTTGTTGTTTTGCATAGGACGGCTAAGAAATGTACAAAGTTTCAAAACGCACGCGCCGAGCTATTGTTCTGCCAATTAGATCTCTTGTTTTTCCACGTCCTCGTTGCCGTCGCCGTCGTGGTTGCTTAAGGTCCCCGTTGATGCAGTAGACGGCAAGGACCTGCGTAAACGTTTGAAATCCGCACAGGATGAAGTGGATGAAAAAGAACGACTGACCCTTGGTAAAGACAAGCAGTACACCTCCCAGTATTGGTCTTACTTGAATGACAATAGAAAGATGATGAGAAAACATGTGGTAGACGATGTAAGGAGGAAGGCTGGTCTGATAGATGGGGAAAACGGCAAACCGCAAAGGTGTTACACCAACTGTTCGGAGTCGATGAACAACCTTATGAAGGCAGCAAAGAACATCTTTACAAAGGAAACGGGTACTACTCATTTAACTAAACTCCAATTTAATTACCCGACACGTGTTTGAAGCAATACACGATCATCAAGTTGATGAGTTTCAGTCCGCGGTGGCTAGAGTAAGCGACGAGTACGTCCTGGCAGACCACAGCAAATATTTACAGGTTCCAGCAGATTTGTGGTTTGATTGGTCACCCCAAACAAGAAATAAGTACATTGGAAATATCCAAAAGCTGTCCATGGAAGACATATTTCAACAGAAAGATGTCCCCTGGCCAAGTGACAGCATGAGTGAGGATCGCTGCGAATTTAGGGACTTTGAAGTAGACGTTACTGGCATCCTTTCAGACCACTTCGGTTACTCTGCAGACAACATCCATAGCACTAAAGCGAGAGGTACTAAACTTAGTCAACCACCCAACAGCCATTCAGTCCAAAGCCTCACTGACCCCGAAAGAAAACCTAAAGTTGGAAGTGGCTAGTCCAAGTGCTGGGAATAGAAGTATTCTCGTGACCGTTTACAGTGGTCACGTTGGATGTGTTTGCTGCAGGTATCGACATGACAACATATGTAAACAATCCGGCCATTGCTGTGGCTGCACGTCAATCCATTCTCTCCACACACTTTAATTTCCTCAAGAAGAAATCAGAGAAAGGAAGCCGCACGGCCCTCGCAGAGTATGATGTCAACAAGAATACAGCAGGAAAGAAAGGGGCTAGAAATAAAAACTCGTATAGGCCGGAAAGATCTTGTGGGAGTGGAGTAGAACCAAGTAGTCAAGCAAGGCAGACATTCACTGAAATCCACTATAATGAAAATCAATTTGTTTTGATGTTCCTGCCACAAGAAGCCAGGTCGTGTAAATCATGCGAAATCGAGTTCTGTCAACGCAAGCGAGTCATCCCATTCAATTTGGTGTTTGCTCACAAAGAACGCTGGTTGCATCCTGTTGATGGAGATTGATCGAAAGCGAAAGCATCAAAGAAGGAAACAAATCGCTTTTATCATACCGCAAAGAAATGCATCATTAAGAGGTTCCCCTATTTCAATTGGGATTATGTTGAAATTCCGTCCAGTGTCGCTGATTCTTTGAGTGAATCGCACAGGAAATATCTCAGGAGCGAGTTTAAAGAAGCTATCGTATAATTTGAACTGTAAGAGCATTTTTTGATTGGCCGTGGTGGAACTCCTTTCTTGTCTGAAATTTTAATTTGCATAGGAAAAGAAAAACGTCTGGCTTCTCCTTGTTTCCAAACGGCATTTATTCGGGGGTGCCTTTTGTTTCGACATCGTTTCCTCTATTTTGCTGATATAGAATGGTGGAAGATTACTAAGTTGTACCGAGCTTTTCCGTAATACACTCGAGTAAACGCCTTATTCTTTTGAACAGATGTGGCATTGTCGTTTATTCAAGGGCGTTGTTAACTAGAGTTAATACGGTATTTGTTTGTTTGTAAAATCGAAAACCTCGCTTTGGTGAATTTTCGGAATTTAACAAAAATGAACGTTTTACAGAGGTATAGTTATTGATTAATTTTCCCGGATTTGATAAACTTCTGTGTGTATTCCTGGTGTGCGATACCGAGCTGTATAAAGCTATGCAGCACTAGAAACTGAAGAACAGGCTAACAAAACTGCTCCACATAAATTTTACACTTGATGGTCTGTTTGGCTTTCACCTTTGTCATGTGTCGACATTCATTCGTTAAATCGAGGTATGTCTTACGATTAGTATTCTTGATTGTGTTAGTTGTAATCTGTAATTATCAGAGGCACCCAACAACCGTTTTCTGGGAAATATCTGTTCGGAGCCCTATAGAATGCCTAAAATTTTCGAGAGCTCATGAAGAGCAACGAATTTAGGAAATGTTTCTTGGTAACTGTGTGTTGGGCTCACACTTTCGGGATTTGTGTGGCTTATTCACCTAAGAATTTCGGATTTTGCAGTAATCAGCTAGATTCTGATATCGGCACCCAGAAATTTCGAATTTCGTGGCTCAGTTCTAAACTTTCGTAAAATAAGAATGGGGTGTCTGTGGTCAGCGTTGTCATCAGTGCCATCTGGCGTGTTGCACATTTTTCAAGAAGTGCAGTGCAAATTTAGTTAGTCAGGGTACTTTTACGTTTAAAACTGGCATTAAAATCACTTAAATGTCTTTTTATCTGGTATTTTTTTATTTCCTAGAATTTTCTATACATGCTACGTCGCCCTAGAAAATTCGAAGACGTTCCCACATAGCTATCGTTTTCGGGAAAAAAACTGAAAGGACCCCTAAAAATTTCAGCTACGTAAACGTGACGTAAACTCACGTTTTCGTAAAGCTTTCACTGTCGGCTGTTATTTTCGGGAAAGGCGAACAACATCCCTAAAAAATTCGAGAGGCTCAAACCGCTCCTAGGACGACCACAGATCAAATTTTTCTAGCAATGCGAATTCGAATAATTGATTTATGATTACTTTTAAAGTACTCCCGGAAGCATAAAGAGGCATTTCAGATCATTTCTCAGAAAACAGCCCTTGGGTGCCCCTGAATTATAACGAGGAATTCGTTCAACGGAGGTTGGTTACATCGAGATTTTAGTGTACCTATCATTGCTGGGCTAAAGAAAATGGTCTTTTATATAGACGTTGGTTACATCGAGATTTTGCTGTACCAATCATTGCTGGGCTAAAGAAAATGGTCTTTTATATAGTGGTTGGTTACATCGAGGTTCCACAGTAGATACATGGATGAGGGATTCTCAATTGTTTGTTCATGTTTTGTTAACGTTCTTGTCGAGCACGCTGTTGTTGTGGTTGCTTAAAGATAAAAAATGTTGACTTTGATAGAAACGAGGCTGGGCATTTAACCCTTGGACAACTCTAGGATCTCCCAGTGACATGGTTATTTAATGTCATGAACGCTTTACAGCAAAAGATGATTCTGAAGAAACCTCAGACAAAGACCCTAGTCGAAATTTTTTTATAATTGAAAATCGTCAGAGGCAGTGCTGTTTTTTACACTCCTTTGATGTCCAGGAGTCGTTAAAAGCACTCGTTTCCGAGGGATTTTGAGGGGGGTCTTCGTTTTCTAAACAGCGGGGGGATGTGTAGAAAACGAAGACCCTGGTCGAAATTCTTCATAATTGAAAATCTTCAAGAGCCGTGTTGTTTTTTACACTCCTTTGATGTCTAGGCAGACCTTGGCAGCCGACAGCTGCCAAGGTTGGCAGCCGACCTTGGCAGCCGACAGAGCTTTTGCAAATCCTATAGCTGTCGTTAGGACGTCTTTCCGACATAACTTCACTCACATACTCGCTCGCTCGATCGATTCTGTTTCGCACGAAGTTAACAAATACACGTGTGTCAATGTTTTTGTCGGAAGTAAATTTTTGGCTTCCATCCGGTAAAAGCAAAAATCGATGTTCATTGGCTGCTTGCACATTTCCGGAAAGGCGGTCAAGCGCTGCTAATTAGGGGGCGTTTTGCGAAATCACAGGCCTTGCGGGCAGGCGAAATTTTTCCTTCCCCTCCCTCTCCCCCGTTGCCCATTTTTCCACTTAACACCTACTCCCTCGGCAAATATTTCCTCGCCCCAATCCTCCACTGTTACCAAATCTGAGATGGCGGCCTAATACGAAAATGTGCACTCGTGCGCCCAAAATACGCCGGCACTGCAGGCTAATATCGTTGTGGCTTTATTGGGGGGAATTTTGACAGCCGCCATGTCAGGCCTGTACGTTGAACCCCTGATACGTGAACACTGCATGGATCCTAATTGATAACACAGAATACTGCTTCACAAGATCACATACTTCAGAACGACTTGCTTCTTCACGTTCAGTAAAACACGATTCAAATCTCCTCAACTTTTGCGATTGAGCGTTCGATACTTTTGCTCAGTTACTTGTGGACCAAAAACAAACCCTCAACCAAAGCCGACCTAACCTCGTTAATGATACGCGATTTCGTGATTTTGTATGATACGTGATTTTGCGTGATGATACGTTTTTTTGCGCTGTTAATTACGACGTTTTAGAATAAGCTGCTAGGCTGCGACAGGCAAGCCGGATGGGACGCTTTCCGTCTGTGTATAAAACCATTTTTCCGTGGAAAATGAACAAGATGGCTTTTTTCCATTGAAAACTTTCAGGAAAATAAACGAACGTTCCTTTCCGACATTTATGATCACTTGAAGTGTGTTTCCTATCTTCTTTTTCAACCTCTTCGCAATCTACCCTACATAAAATTTATATCTTAAATATAGAACGGCCAGCGATAAAATTTGAGCGATGAAATTCTTATAGATCCGCTCTTTGCTGTGTGATTGGCATTAGCGCCGGTAAAAGAAAGAAAGAAAGAAAAGAAAACATCTCAAAGTGGGCTTGAGGGGATTTATGCAAATCCCCGCGCGCTACACGCAAGGAATTCGATGTCGATTATTTACGTACCCTGTTCACGTAGTACAAGAAAACAGCCAGTTAGAAATCTGACTTAAGATCGTGCTGAAAACTTCTCAGTCCAAATACTTGCGTTGAGAAAGAAATGAAGTATGGTTTCTCGGATTCGCACTTACTAGTAACTAACATCAAGGAAATCGGCTCAAAAACAGAGTGCCTCACATCGACAAATGGCAGCCTTCGAAGGTAACAGTTTTTAACTGGGTTCGCAAAAACTGAAGAAGAGGTGGAGCTTATCCCGTTTAAGGTCACTTAGGAGCATAACGATCAGTTTTTTCGACTCCTTTTCAAGGCCCTCGAAATTTTTTCTCTCTTCGCTACCGCTGTGTCATTGGCTGAAAAATTTCATGAGTCCTTGCTTAAGAATTTCACGAAGTTTTTTTTCAGAATATGAACTAATTCAACCTATTTAATTCATATGCAAAGAAAGTTGGACGACCTTGAACTAAAAGACAATGCAAAGAGAAGGAGTTGATCTTCATTTCCTCAGGGCGTGATTTAATTTCCTTCTGCTGTCCAATTTGGCTGCAATATTTTCAGTACAAACACGAAATCTCACTCGCCTACTAGAACAGTCGAAATATCAAAACTTCTTGGCCTCACAGGAGGCTTCAGTTTTTATTACCTTCGTAACATATATTTCATTACCTTTTCTACATGAAGAAGTTTTGAGGTCAACATTAAAATACCTAAACAGAGCCCCCGAAATTACTTTGCGGACATGATTGTTTATGTTAACGTGCGCTTCTTTACGAACCTGAGAGCGGGACCAAGGGAAGCAAACCTTTATCTTGTGATAATTGCAATAAATTCATTAGCCCCCTGAGGCGATGAAAAATTGCGAATAATTTAATGAACGGGTCAATGTTAAAAGAGAAAAAAATTGCCATGGGAACTTGTACTGAGTAATAGCGAGGCAGGTGGTTTAATTTCAGTGTAAAATTCACAGGTGTATGACAATTCGATTGCAATTTCAACCAAAGGTAATTGCCCTCCTTTTAATAATACCGGGCTGAACTCATTTTATTTTCAGGACTGAATCTAATTCACGAGTGTCTAGGAGTGAGCTGTTATATTCAGAGGCCAAACTATAAACAAAAAACCATCAACAATTCAAACTACGGGTGACCACATGGTCTAAAATCAGTGATTGTATACATTGGTAATGAAAGTCAGATAGGATCAACAAACCGCGGTTAGTTGCGATTGGACTTCGTGGTTTCAAAGGCACGCTCCAATTCGCAGCATTTTTTCGGCTCACGTTTCGCATCAAGCCATAGGGCAAATACTATTCAAAACTGTCTCAAACTGTTGTTGATTTGCATAAGCTAATCCACACTGAATTACCATTTTTTTCATTTTCGTCAAGGTTCAGATGCTTTATCCGCGGTTAACAGATGTAGAAGGAAGCGCCTCGTATCGAAGACGCACAAATTTTGAGAGAAGATTTGAATCAGTCTAGGCACAATAACAACATAATTTAGTGGCCTTCCACGTGTAATCCAGAGGAAAGTTATCATTCTGTCCCTTGCCGTAAGGAGCAACTTACAATAATGGAAGACGAAACGGAGGAAAGACCCACGAAAACTATGAATTTATTCTCCGCGAACTCCGAGACAGATACATCGCGAGAAAAGCCAATGACGATTTTTGCTTTCTTTGTTTTCGGCTTCTTGATCTACGCGACCTACTCACTAATAATTTCAGGCGCTCAAGATATTCTGACCGGAACGTTTGTGCCAACATCAGCCGTACTAGTTGCCAATGTCGGACCGTATTTTATCATAACTGTTGTAGCACCATATTTCATCCAAAAGATCGCTTATTTCCCGCGCATACTGGCCATATTTTTTCTCATGGTGACTGGACTTACAATGGTAGTTGCCGCTAAACGGGTTGGGGTGAGGTTGTTGGGAATTTCTCTCTCCTCGTTTGGATTTGGTTTGGGGGAATTATCTTTCATTGCCATGACGTCGTTCTACCATGATACAGCTGTTTGCGCCTTCTCAGCCGGTACGGGAACTGGTATATCAATGGCACCACTTTATTACACAGGTATCTCTGTTAAAAACACCTTATTATCTTCATGATCCTTTGGCTAATCTTAATCGTCATGTGTAAGGGGACCTATACATAGGGCCGGATGGCCAAATGCAAAGGTAGAAATACATTTACAAAACAACATCACAATCTATCTATTTCTTGTTTGAAGTAAATGGAAAGTGATTTGCAACTAAATAGATCTGTAGCTGCCGAGTACAAAATGAAAAATTCAAAATACTGACTACGATCTTGTATATGAGATGTTAGTTCAATCATGAAGGTTTTTCTACATGCATTTGATGGCTATTTTCAATTGAAAATTTCATGTGTCGGCCATTCTACTCTATTTATGAATGGAATACTCCTCGATTGCATTAATATTTCTGAGGTCCATGTCATTGCTATCTGAAAGACAGACTCGCCCCAAAACGTCAGTTTAAAGTCACTCAGCTGTTCTTGGTAATGAATTTTTGGAGAGCAGAGGTCAGTTTGATTATATGTCTCTTTAAAAATTTGGTTTTATCATTCCCAATCTTTTCACTTTTATCTGATAAGAAGTGACAAGGAACCTTTAAATACTATGAAGGGTCACCGAAACCCCAGATGGAATTTGCCAGATGAGTTACGATTTTCTCGATTCGAGTTGCTCGCTAATATTATCATGTACACTGTGCGGCTAGTTACAAAATGTATAGTTCTTTGATGACTTTGAAAGCTCACGGCGAAAAACAACGGACAGTTTGCTTGTGAGTAGTCAGTTAAAACTGAGGCTTACTTGTCGATATTGCGGAAAATGAAGGCAGCGGCTGGGGGAGGAGATTAGATACCAATGATTGGTCAGGAAAAGATATGTTGTGTTAATTGGTGTCATACTAAAGTACCTCGTGGAAATTTTGTGTTAAACCGGCTTTTTTTATTTTTTATTTATTTTTTATCTCAAGGGTCATTTCGGAGTTTAGACAAAAACACCTTGCTTGTGAGTTTTTCATTTTCTACCAAAGGTTTCAAAAGACTGGAGAGAAATGGCCCATTCACCCAAGGCTCGATAAGCTTGGTCTTGGGCGAGGAAAACTGGGTCGAGTGCAAGAGGTCGAAGCTTGCTGGTAAACTTCCTGGGATGGGAAGAAGACTTTGTTTATAGTCGGAATGCCAGCTCCTGTTTTTAGACGGAAAAAAAAGGAAAAAAAAACTAGTTGAACCGCTCAAAAAATCTTTTCGTAGCCTTTTCATTTAATTTCATTTCATTTTACCTTTTCTCCTCAATCGTTTAGAAAAAAATGCAAATTTTCACTTCAGGAACTATATACCCTATTTTCGTTTCTTGCACTCGAGGAAAACATTGTGGTATTGGACTTCAAATACATTCTGTTCAAATTTGCTTAGTACAACTTTTCCATTCAGCAAGAGCACCCTAGCCCACTGAGGTATCTCTCTCTCATTTTTTTTCCTTTTTTTAATTTTTTTTTACAGCTATGACAACGTGGGCTTGCATTTCTCCTTCTGTGACCATCTCCATCATGGCCGTCAGTTTGGTTTTCTTGCTGATTTTCTACGCTCTGATGGAGAGAAAGCATGCTCAGGAAGGACAAGGTGCGGCGAAGGGAATCACACATAAAGACATTCAATATTCACCAATTGATGAAGAAGATCAAGACACAGAGCCCAGTGATGATCTTTTAACATGGAAGGAAAAATGCTCAGCCATCAAAAGAGTTTGGCTGATTATCGCTTCCATAATCAGCGCGTGGATTGCTGAATACTTGATAATTCAATCGGTTATTACAACTATAGCGTTTCCGAGCGCTCCTTTTCCTCCTCGAGACCATTATCAGTATTACATCTTCGTCTTTCTCTTCGGAGAACTGTTCGGTAGATCGTACTTAATCGTTCTCTCCTATATTCTGCCGAACTTGGCCCGAAAGCTTACGGTGCGTAGGATATGGTTCCTCTCAGCGGCGGAGATTTCTCTCTTAGTTTTCTTTTTGCTTGCAGCCTGGTACCGCTTTTTGACTGGTGTTACGATAGTGTTAATTCTCTCCTTCATCGGCGGTATCATTATCGGTATCATGTATGTGAACATGTTATCGGTTTATTCCGAGATTGAAGATCCGAGAGCCAGAGAGTTTGTCCTCGGTTACGCTTCGGCTGCCACCGGCGCTGGTGCGATCACCGCTGGCTTGCTAGGATTATTAATAGAGCCATGGCTGCGTAGTCATTGTTTAACAGTTGCTGTTAACGGCAGCTTTTGCTTCACTCGGTTGCAAGGTGGTAGAGTTTGTAAATGAAGAGATTTCACCACTACATCAAGAAAAAAAAATTCTTGGAGAGGGGGGGGGGGAGGGGTGCTCTTCTCTCGGGATAGTACCAGATTTAAGGATAAATTCTCCTAGTTCACTCAGTTCCCGGGTCTAGAAAGGATCGTCCTCTCTTGTTCGAGTATAGAAAATTTCCATAGACTTAAGGAATATACCAAAATTTTAATGCTGTTCCTTTCTTGTACCGTGAAAATGAAGAGACCTGAGTTTACAAAAAAGCTATAGGTGTATGATTTTGCATTTGTCTGTGTGTTTATCATATAAATACAGCCAAGTGCCTCTGAATTACGAAAGGCATATTAGGGCTCAGTAGGGTTTGATCTTGCTTGGTACGAGGAAAGGTAGAGGACACTGTAAGTAACAATGATTTACTGATCGAACAAATAAACATCTTATGATGATATCCACTCCATAGTATATTCAAAGTTTAAATCAGGAGTAGTATAATTTTTAGCGTTGTAACGATGGGAGGGGTGGGAGGGTGGTGAAGTAGGAGGACTCTGACTCTGTTTTCAATATCTTTCAATTTTTCATTCTCGAAAATGAGATTGATATGTTGTCTAAACTTTTCTTAACCAGATAATATATCAAAAATCCGCAAAGTTTTCAAGCTTCTTAACATAGGGTGAAACGTGCCGAGATGGCTTGTTACTAAGTACAAATGAGAGCTGTGTGGAATTTTTATTCATAATATTAACAATAATAATAATAATAATATCATTATTCATTTTTATTTATGGTAATTTTATTGTTATTATGTGTTAAAATGCATCTCTTATTTTTACTAGGTAACAAGCCTTCCTAGCACGTTTGAACTTGAAAGCTTTGCGGTTTTAGATGTAATTATGGTATCTGACTTAGGAAAGTTTTGACATCATGTAAATATCATTACCAAGAAAGGAAAAGAAAGGGTTCCATTGTTGTTGCGTTGAAAGATACGAAAAAGGGTCAAATACCTTCGTGTAAATTTATGCATACCATATTTCATTTTCTTTTAATATGAAAATCCTCAACCCAAAACGTTCTTAAGTCATTGTTCGAATAAGATATCTGAAATGTAAAATTTCACTAAAAGCACTATGCATTTTTTACCGAAATCAGACATATCTTTGCGAATGTAAGTGATATTCCACAGCACCCCATGATTCATATCGGTCGCTGTAATTTTCTTTGGACCGCTAACTAACTGGTGGACTTTTACCACCTGCTTCAGAGTCATTAGTTTTGCTTTTCTCGATCAAAACGTCACTGATTATCAAAGGACCTTGGAAAGCTAAAAGGGTTTCAGATCTGGATCTTATTTTCCAGTTGTTTTTGGACAGAAAACTCTGAACTAAATTCGCTCGTGCCTGTTTGACAAGCCTTGTGAGTTTACAGTGTATTTAGACGACAGGAAAAACCTGAATCATCTGGTAATCTACCTTACATTCAAAGCTGGTCAAGAACTAGCCCTGTTTCCTGATTTCTTTCCGGCCACCAGGTCGTATAACGTAAGCGAACGGAATGTGTCCTTGAACAATCAAAATTTTATTGACGACTTCGCTGCCATATGACGTGAGTGAAAGGACTTTTCCGTCTTCTTTTGATCGCGTTCGCAGAGGAAATAACTCGGGATAGAAACTGATATTCTTTCAAAAATTCGGAATTACCATTCGAACAAAGGGAAAATATTCGACAGGAATAAGATCCTGTAAGATCGCGGGTCAAAATGGAAACTGGTATAGAGACAGAAGGGGACCGAGAGCTGGGAAAGGACACCAACGACGAATCAAGCGACAGAAACGACAAAAGCAAAGATGTCATCAAAACTGCAAAACCAAAGAAGGAGCCATTACGGAATCTTCTGGCTTTCTATGCTTTCGGTGCGTTGATTTACACAGTATATTCTGTCATCATTTCAGGCGCACAAGACATTCTGGCGGGTACTTTCATTCCAACTGCCGCCGTGTTGGTGACAAATGTTGGTCCATATTTTCTTGTGACAATGATCGCACCCTATTTTATACACAAGGTGCCGTACGTCGTGCGAATAGTGGCGATTTATGCATTTTTTACAGCAGGTCTGTTTATCATTGTTTATGCTAAAGAAGTCTATCTGAAGCTAGTTGGAATTTGTACAACCTCCCTTGGAGCCGGAATTGGGGAAGTATCATTTTTTACCTTAACCGCGTACTATGAGAAGGTTTCGGTTGCTGCTTATTCAGCGGGCACAGGCTCTGGCTTTATTTTGGGACCTCTTTATTATACTGGTAAGTTAACAGGCATATTACGAATATTTATATAATAAAGTTTCCTGTGAAATATGGTTGCATTATCACAAACAAAAAGTATTTTAGAGTTCTAAAGATGACAAAAATTTAGGACATCAAGGTCTATTTTCCCTGAAAGAAAGAAAGATGTAAAACTGTGACGAAGAGCGTGTCCTTTGTGAGGATCCAAACCTCAGCCAGTTTCCATCTTGCCATCGAATGCTCTACTAAATGAATTAAGTACAGTGAACCTGTCTGTGTTTTTTTGGAGTTTAGTCCTGTTCGTTGTTTATTCTTATGGAGTCCAAGAAGTTGTTTTCTGGCCTCAGTTGACACATAGAGTAACTTAGCCTCAATTTTAATCGGCATAAAATTACCACAAGCCGTCACTCTTCGTTCTGACTCAGTAAGCTAGTAGCGATACTCTGATGACACATCTGTTATCCAAATGATAGAGTTTTTAGACGGACGTCAGTATGTAGGGCTGGTTTGGACTAACAGAATTGCAAACACCCACTAAACACACGTCTTAATTACTTGACGAGACGTTCTCGAGACGATTCTTAAGATCAGCTTGAAATGATGTTTTTTTTTTCCCTAAAGATCGTCAAATTAAAACTAAACTAAGTTGAATAGCATTCAAGGGTTTTGTCTCCTTTCTCAAACACTACCTAAGTTCTAGTTGTCAATTTAGTTCGTGTTGACTAATATTGGCAATATGTTGTGTAACTGCTGCCAGCCCTGGTCAAAGAATCATTCGGTTATGGAATTTTAGAAGGCATGACATCTCTCTGTGAATTCCTAAATTTGTGCGATTATTCAACATATGACCTGATCAACAACATTTAAGTCTTGGCAGGCAAATTTAACAGCTTTTACCATAATAAAATTGTAATTGGTATTTTAAAAGGATAACCTATGGAAAAAAAAAGGTTGCTCGCTTTTCCAGAAAACTGATGCGCGTGAATAGATGGCTATTATGTTTTGTTTCTCTTAGCTATAGACAATTTCACGACTGCGGCAGATTGACTTTGAACTCACACTGGCACTGAAAAAAAAATGAGGAAATTAGATAGTTTTATACCAGAAGTAAAGTTGATCGTAATCGCAAATGTTTGCGGAGCAAGGATGTTTGTTTTGGGTACCCGCTTTGTTTTAAAATGGCGTAAAACGCTACCTGTTATCTAATTCAGTATAACGTAAATATTTCAAACAGATTTCTGACACGGAATAGTGTCAAGCTGAGATAAATTAAAGTGAACAAAAGGTAAATTTTTTTTCAAACCACACTGAGTCACACTATGGATTAACGCTCATTTATATTCCATTGTACCAGTTCTGTTTATTGCGGGCTCTTAGGGGAAAAGCTGAGCAAACCACCTTTCTGGGGTTGTTTTTTTTTTTAAGCAAGAAAAGGATATAGTAAAAGTCTATTTACTGAGTTCAAGACAGATAGAACTGAAGTGATCTACTGAGAGTGGAACGTCTTTCGTATAACAGCTTGACTTTGTATCTCCTATTCACTTGCACTTTTGCATAATTTCCCCTTCTTTTCTCAGGTTTAACAACATGGAGCTGTGTTTCGCCGAACAGTGCAATGCTGATAATGGCTGGGTCACCTCTTCTCTATCTATTCTTTTATGCAATCATGGAGAAAAAACACTCTGTGGCTGCTGTCACATCCGGGGAACTTAACAAATCGGAGTCACAAGCGAACATGGTCACGTGGAAAGAAAAACTTTCTACAGCCGGAAAGATCCTCCCATTGGTTGTATCTCTGTTCATTGCCTACGTCAGCGAATACGTCATCATTCAATCTGTTATCACTACTATGGCATTTCCGAGCGCCCCTTTCCCGCCTAGAGTTCATTATAGATACTATATTTTTATATTTTTGAGTGGTGAATTTATTGCCAGGTCTTACCTTGCTGTGATTGCCTCCCTGAAGCCAAGCCTTGTCAATGTGTTCGCGATTAGACGCATATGGATATTATCGTTAGTCCTAGTGGCTCAACTAGTGTTTTTTACTCTAGCAGCATGGTATAGATTCTTACACGACGTGTGGATCGTTTTTATTTTAATTTTCATCGCTGGTTTAGGCGCGGGTGCAGCTTTCACAAACGCTTTTGTTGTAGTGTCAGAGACCGACCCCAGATTTAAGGAATTTGCCATGGGATTTGCAACCATAGGAATGGGGGCCGGAACATTTTGCGCTGGGGTAGTGGGACTACTTATGGAACCGGTGATTCGTGATCATTGTTTACTTGTATCAGACGTAGGAGACTATTGCTTTACCAGACCCTTTGGCGGATGGAATCAAACCTTAAGTTGCTGACACAAGCTGTACATTGATCGGGTGATGTAAGCGTTCGTGTTAAGATAGTCATGAAAAGTACTGCTGTTGGTGACATTGCCTGACGTTTAGACAACCTGGATAAAATCCATCGCCGGTCAGAACCCCAGAAAGTCACAAGTATTTATCCCGAAGTTCATTTTCCCTGTTGCCAAATTTGGAAAAAAATGAACTGTCTGTAGCGTATGCACCTGGTATTTATTTTCGTACACTCCAGCTGTTGCTTTCTTCTCTAACCAATGGCACTATTTTCCCATCTGAGCGGCCGATTCATTGTCCGCTTTCCTTCCGCGTTTACAAAGCCGTCTCTCTCTTGTTTTAAATATCTTTTATTAGTCATTAGTTCTCACACCAGTGGTCAGTAGATCAACTTTTCAAATTTGAACTTCCCATAATGCGTGGTGTTGGCAATTTCTCTCAATTTCAAAACCTTAGTCTTTTTATTTTTAGAATTGTTTTTTTGATATTACTTGGCGTGTCTTAACCTGGGTACCATAAGAATCGTAAATGCTAAATGTAGAGATATTTTGTAATATCAGCAAGATAGATAAGTTAAACTAAAAAGATGATGAAAAAAGAGCAACTGGCGCGGAAAGTTTGGGTATGAAGTGAAGACAATAACAACGCCGTGTCACATGCACCCTCTTCGGTTGAGTCAGTGCACCAAAAAAATATGATAATTCAGTCAAATTCAGGTATTAAAACAAACAGAGGTACTTAAACTGAATAGTTCGACATCTTAACAAAAAAATACCTTTATTTTAATCATGATATTTTTTATTATGATTTTTCAAGCGCGAAGTTTTGTCTCTTTTATTCAAATTGGTTCTATATGTTTTACGTTGTTAGAGTGAGTGCTCACTGGAAGATTTCGTTTTCAAGTTGTTTGTTGCAGTAATTGTCGTTGATGTACCGCTTTCTCCCTTGATATCAGTTCGTAATACTTGATATCAGTTCGTAATACTTGATATCAGTTCGTAATACTTGATCAGTTCGTAACACTTGCATGTTCAGTTGTGACTGGAACCCATGTGATGACCTTAGTGTAAAATAAAATAGTTTTTAAACGATACTTTTTTCATTCTGATTATTTTTTATAGATAATAGAGGGTTTTTAATCGTTGCTTTATTTTGTTGAGTCGCCACTATTAATTGCTGACAGCAATTTAGTTTTCAAATTTTCTTTTATTAGTCTTTGTCGAAATAAGCGTTGAAAGCAAGTAAATATGGAAGGGAAAGTTAAGGACTTTATCCTTTACCCAAGCATCTGTGTACGTATTCTCCATACTGTTCTCTTTACATTTCAAGAGCTTTTCGAGTTCGCTTGCCGGCTTCCTTTAATCTCATGACCTCAATGTTTGATTCAAAGGTGATCATATTGCTGAAGAAATTAGGAACTTATCTCTCTTAGGGGTTTGAGGATCATGATTTTAACATATATGAGCACGTTAAGTATGGGTTTCACTGTATTCCTATCGGTAGATATTGGTCCCCACCCCCCCCCCCTATAGCCCCAATAGAGACACCATTATATTGATCCCGTCATGCTTCTTGATCAGCGAAGGTTTCTACGCTCATTTTACGTCTGAGAGCTCTAAGAAAAAATGACTAATCCTTATATTAAAGACTTCTAGAAGGGTGTGAAAGAGTGGCAATAGAGCGGTCTATTTTCATTTTAGTATTCTTTACGAAAAATTTCGTAAATTCGCACAAGTTGCTGGTTAACCGCCTCCCGGTTAGCTCAATGGATAGAGCGCTGGACTGTTGTGCGGGAGGTCGAGGGTTCGAGCCCCGGCCGGACCAACACTCAGGGTCTTAAAATAATTGAGAAGAATTTGTTACCTTTCTATAACATCAAGAAATGGTTAGATATTCTAGTCTTCTCGGATAGGGACGAATAAATGGAGGTTCCGTCTCCTGCAGGGTTGGGGTAGGAGACGTTGATTTCTCACACACGAGATTACTGTGTGATGGATGTCCTCCCTTGGGGTGGGATGGGTGGGATATTGGGCGCACTTAATTTGGCGCCACGCTGTGTTGTGCGACCTTCACCACACTCTGGTGAAAGCGATTACATAAACAAGTTTGATATTGACTAACAGAAGTATTAGTTATCTTGGAGAGATTCATATTGCGAGGATCGAAACGATTAGGCAGGGATACTTAGTATCTTGGTCACAGCTGTCAAAAAACTGAACTAAAAACTAAAAATAGGGTGAGCTAAATTCAGCCTGATCTCTGTTATGGAGCTTGATTTACCATCGTTTTCTGCTTTGAGATAGAATAAATATATGAAGTTCATATATTTTGAACTGCGGTATTTGATACGTATGATGCACGATCCTCGCAGTAGATAGCGCTATTTATGCAATAGCGAAAATCAGACCTGAAAAACATCAGGCCTGTACGGGACTCGAACCACTGACCTCTGCGATACTAGTGCAGCGCTCTACCAATTGAGCTAACAAGCCAACTGGAAGCAGGCCGTTAAGTTGATTCGTAATGAACCCGTGAAAGTGATAAATGAGATAGAATAAATATATGTACAGGCCTGATTTTTTTCAGGTCTGATTTTCGCTATTGCATAAATAGCGCTATCTACAGCGAGGATCGTGCATCATACGTATCAAATACCGCAGTTCAAAATCTATGAACTTCATATATTTATTCTATCTCATTTATCACTTTCACGGGTTCGTTACGAATCAACTTAACGACCTGCTCCCAGTTGGCTTGTTAGCTCAATTGGTAGAGCGCTGCACTAGTATCGCAGAGGTCAGTGGTTCGAGTCCCGTACAGGCCTGATTTTTTTCAGGTCTGATTTTCGCTATTGCATAAATAGCGCTGTCTACTGCGAGGATCGTGCATCATGCGTTTTCTGCTTTGTTACATCCAAGGCTATATGTTCATTACGGCACTTAATTATAAAGTACTAAAGTTATTTACATATTTCTCTTTTGCAAACAAGTGGCTTAGAGAAGTACTAAACACTCTTTATTCATTGTGTTTGCTTGAAACGAACCTAGCCAATAGAAATGTGAAATGATTAATTAACTTCTTAACAAGATGGAGCAGCCATTGATAACGTTATTACCATATGAAAGAACGTGACATTCAATTGGGAACAGAACGCTTAATTGTACATAAAGACTACACTGGTGTCGTGAAATTTCACATAACTGAACTTTTTTTGTGCCTGTTCTAACATTTACTCTTCACAGCAGATGCTTCAAGAAATATTCAGTGTGTGTCTCAATGGGTAGTATTTAAAATTGAAAATTCCTTTATAAAGTGAAGCTGGAAAGGGAATATTTGAGTTTTGCATCCAAGCAACGTTGTCAGGTAAGTTGTAATGCAAAAGAATATGCAACTTTTTCAGTAAGGGTTTGTCAGGTTTGACTTGACGAAAATAAAAATTTTGTCAGGTAAGGATATTCATTTAGTTATAAAAATAAGCACGACCTCTACTAACTCTGGCGTGGCTTAATTGAGAAAGAGTTCTCCCAGTAAACAGCTTCGATCCACAGACATTAATGATTTGTTTACTTAAACAATGGCATTCAGTTTAACAACGTGCTTCAAGTTGATTGTTTCTGAATCAGCATTGCTAAGAGTGAAAAGCATTTATTTTAGTGAGAAAAATTCATCATTCCGCAGTACAACGTTTTTCGTCAAACACTTTACTCATGTAACTATAGTATTTTCGTGCAGTACAAACAGGGTATCTTCTGTGGTAGGAAGTTATAACATTTTAGGTGGAGGTTAGACAATTAACAAATGGTAAACACCACAGCGTACACTATTGAGTTATGGATGCACTTGGGAGGTTTGCTAAGCACTCAAGAAGCTAGAGTCGCTCTTGGCTATCGCCTCGCGCAACTCTTACGCTTCTTTCGTGCTTAGCAACCTCCCGCGTGTATCCATGACTCAATAGTGTACGCTGTGGTGTTTACCATTTGTTTTATAAAATAACATTGATACATTGTAGCTAAAGAGTTCCCTTTTATTTAACAAATCTTACGTGACCAGAAAAAAACAAGCGCGCGCGGAAAAATAGTCTTTGCATTTGGTCACGTCAGCAGCGTACACCCATGGGCAAATGGGGGACGCTAAATTGACCAATCAGAGCGCGCGCTTTGCTTTGGTTATGTTATAATGACCGTTAGTAAAAAACCACTAAGCTCCAGACAACATCAATGCATAAGAGATAGAATCGATGCAACATCCCCGTTAATTTTTTTTTTTTCGGGAATAGAGGTATCCCGACGATCTCACATTTTGTATCTTTATGATTCTTCTTTTTAAGCGAACCACAATGTCGCTGGTGAGAGGAATAAAAAGGAATAATAAAAGTTTTGCGCATATCGCTGTCTGATAGCTGTATGGTCCCGTATAATATTAATTTTAAAGGCTGACTCATGTATAGTGTTGTCTTTCTTCAGTATTGCATGTCGTTTCTTTAGACAGAGAGAGAGAACACGTTGTCACAAGCTGTTCAGTTTTCGGGTTCAATTCAGGTATTCCATCATATTTTTTACCATTCTTATAATACCATTATTTTAATTAGTACTCTCAATAGAATCTCTCCATACTTAGAAATGAGATAAAGATATCTTTTATGGTTGACATTATGGAGAAAATTGATACCCAGTGTGAGTGAAATGTTATTTAGTTACATTCGGTTGGCTGTAAAATGTTGTTTCGTATTCCATCTATTTGATAATAATGAATGGTTATTGTTGTTGTTCTGCGCTGCCAATTTATTAATGAACTGATGCTAGTTTTTCATGTGTTAGACCATCTGACCAAATTTTACGTTTTATTATGCTCATCTTCGAGAGTACATGAAATCGATTCATCTTTCATTGAAATGGTAAGTTTTTGTTTTGCTAGCGAGGATTAACTAACCACGGTTCTAAACAACTCCATTTATTTCACAAGTTTTCTATCAGTCACTGTACTTTTCACGAGGGAAGTTGAATATGGTTCAAAATCTAAATTACAGCAAATTATGTTAGTGATATAATAAACAGTTATCCCTTACAATCAAACAAAGATATTTACCCAGTGGTATCTCGCAGTTTCTCGCAATTCCTCATACTAGCAAAATGACACAAGTGCGTAATCGTGTCTATGACGTCACCTAACAAATTCTAATTACAAATTGTTGGCGATACAGTTTTCTAATTTTGCGTGAGTACATAAACAATGAAGATTGTGAATCGCTCTGCACGAACTAATGGAGTGAAGTCCTTCTCTTATCTTTGAATTCCGACAAACCCGTTGTCTAAATCCATCATTTTGTAAAATAGCAATGCATTAGGCTACATCATTCAACACCCAAAGAGGCTTATGGGTAGTGATACACGAGGAAGACACTACTGACTTGAGATCGTCATTGTTGAAATTTTTAGCTGATTGAAAATGACAGAAGAAGATCAAGGAAGCTATTTTGACGATCGTGAAGAACAAGAGCCAATCAAAGTGTCAGTAACTTTCAAGCCACGGGAACCAGACATTAACGATAGACAAGACAATTCGGAGTTGAATCGAGTTTGCAATATAGACAAGCCTTGCTTACGGGACCCCCACAAGAATGAAGATGATTATAATGATTCCGAAGCTGAGGAACCTAGCCTGCCTGCTAACCCACCAGTTACACCAATTCCGTCGTATCTGGACGCTGATAATGCCAAAAGCGAAGGGAGTAAAAACAAACAACAAGAAGTATTGAAGGTAGTAAAGAACAAAGAAAAAAATGGATAGTGAAAATGAATAAATAAATAAATTACGCAGATAACGTTTAAAAGTATTTGAATTCAGAAGGAAACGTCATCTTCGACCGGAGCATGAAATTCGCATTCAATGACAGTTTTGACGCTTGATGAGCGAAAATTCGTTTGAAACGTTCCATTCACTACGCCCAAAGATACGGATGATATTGTTACAAGGAATTAACCATTGGCTCTTGAAAGGGTTATAAAATGAATGTTACTCTAGAGGATTGATCATAACCTCAGTTCTGTAAAACAATTGGATATAATCTGAACTCATTTTAGATTTATTTAATTCGCGTGTTTATTCCAAAACAGAATCGAGCTACGGCCGGTTCATACTGCT
Source organism: Stylophora pistillata (assembly GCF_964205215.1). Classification (NCBI taxonomy): domain Eukaryota; kingdom Metazoa; phylum Cnidaria; class Anthozoa; order Scleractinia; family Pocilloporidae; genus Stylophora; species Stylophora pistillata. The sequence continues at coordinate 35,252,799 of NC_142522.1, forward strand.
TATAGAGGCATTTTCTAACTGTGGATTTGAAGAACGTGGAAAGAAAGAAATTTTGCAACAGAAAGCAGATGATCTCCATCTGCTCCCAAAAGCTAAGCTTGGTCTTTAAATGCTTCCGTTAAAAATATCCTGACGAAAGCTACATGAGAAAATGATGGACGAATTCCTGAACACTAGTATAATCTTGACTTTGAACTTTTGTGTCCCAGGTCACGCGCATGTTTGGAAAAAAAGCCTTTATTTCTTCTCTCCCTAGGGATGGAAAGGTTACAGTAATAACATCTACATTCGGCCGATCATTGTTAACCACGCCTCCTGCGGAGAATGTCAGTGTCTAGCTAATCAAAGAAAACAGCGTAGACTCACAAACGAGGATCTACGAAAACAGATGCGTCTCCGAGAGGCAAATAACTGGATTAAGAAACACAACGAGAGAATCCAGAGTACTGGAACATTACGATCCAAGCCTTTTTCACATGAACTACAGAGACAGCAGAAAGCAAAACAGATTCAAAACAAACCAAAAGACGACGGCAATACAAAATGTAAACGGAAGAACGAAAAAGTCCACAAGGGATTTGTTTGTAGCACATGGGCTTCACCTTTCTTGTCACGTGACGCTCAGAGGAGCGAGGACGACGAGTTCATTCCGCTCTATGTGCGAAAATACGTGGATGAATTAAAATCGGCCCCTCCTGGCAGAATAAGAAGGAATACTTCGCTTTTACAGGAACACAAAACATTCTCAGAGGCAGTAGTAACCCCGAGGGATGTACATGATCCGTCGTCAGAAAATTCTTCCCGTGCGTTGAGTAGAATCGAGGTTCAACTGAAAGAGAAGCTCTCCCACGGTGAGTCTTATAACAGGAGTACTAGTGAAAAACCTAACTCTCCGAATATGGAAAACATTTCCCACGCCTTAATCTGCTCTTGTGGACAGATTATACACCATGATAACGACAAGCGCGTTCTTGGAGAAGGTTTCCAAACCTCGAAGTCCATACGAGCTGAGAGAGTGCGGAATACCAAATCGAAGTTTACCGTTGTTCTTCCAATAAAACAGTTTCCTCCCATTAATCCACTCGAGGAACTGAAGAAACCAGATTTTCCAGCAAGGAATTCGAAAAAGCGAGGGGTCTCACTAAACCGTCGACCACACACAGTAAATACAGCGCTTCTGTCCAGAGGAGTCATTTTGGTAAATGGCCATCATAACTTGCCAAATTTTATAGGTGCAAACAAAGCTTTTAATGGACAGTGTAGTGGTCAATCCACCTCTAAATCGTCTTTTGAAAATCTATGCAAGGAGAAACAGTTCTGCTCTAGAGGAAGGCAGAGGCATGGATACGAGCAAGACGGAGGATTCGATGAATCTATCCAACTGATGCCTTGGGGCTTCAGCAAAACTGCTAAAGAAAGCGGGAAATCTCAGTGTGTCTTAGATAAGGAGCCTAACGATCGAGAAAAGTGCGGTCGACATCGTTCCTTGAGTGATCTACAAAGAGTGCCGAAGTCTCTCGACGAAAATAGCAACAATTTATATCAAAACAGTACAGATTGTTTAAAAGGACAGCGGCGTTGTGTGAGAACACCGCTACACTCATTAAATAGCGAGGATGACGATTCCAAACCTGATTCAAACGAAACTGGCCTAGTAGGGAGTGAAATTGAATATTCTGTCGATGGTTTGGCAAAACTGGATGTTTATCTTCAACCCAGAGACGTGCATTTTAATGAGAATTGACAAAATTCTATCTTTTCCACAACTTTTTTTCAAGAGAGGCGCCACCTTGAGTTTAAATATCAATAAGAATTATGTTACTTTAGAATTTCTCTTATCTCACGCACTAACAGAGGCATATAAGCTTAGTAAAGTTAGATAGGATAAAACAAATGAGAAGCGGTTTTTTAGTTTCTGGACCTTTTATTTTATTTTGTGACTTTTAATTATGTTAAAAGTGGATTATTTTCCGTATGAAACGAAACACATGATCAAACTGGTCTTTAAAATGATTGTAATAGGTCAGTATGTGAATAAGTGGACCAGTTACACAGTTTTTCCTGACAATAGGCACATAGAGATCAGTTACACTCTATACTTAAGATGTGCATCCCAACCGGGGGGGACTGGTAATACTCCCAATCGATTCATGCTCCAGCTAAATGTGCCACTTGACTCAAGTGCAGACCTTTTTTTACCTTACACTTGTTGGTGATGCTATTCTTAAGTCCTGTTGTCATGTCAACGTAAATTTACACAAACATCAATTCGTTGTAGACGGAACCGTGGTCATAAACAAAGTCTTTAAGATGGTCGGCTTTCCTTGCGTTGCTGAGCTCACAGAGGCGAGATGATGCGTTGAAATTGAACGAGTAACACAAGCTGTGTTTGATACACATTAAAGCACATTCCAGATCGTCCGATGTCACGCGTGACACTACAGTATGCTGAAGGAGTGAGTGTTGCGTGATCACCGGATGGATAATTGCATTTGAGGTTCTGGCAACTTGAAAATAAAACAGCAGAACTATTGTTAGGCTGAAGGGAAAATACAAAAATTTTATCGCAGTTTTTCTATATTAATAGACGCCATGACTGCGCGTCAACTAAGGTCGCCAGACCTTAGTCATCAGCACTCGTGTGGCCATTGGTTCGAGCACTGAACACGATACGGAGAATGATGAGTAGGTCCACACCTGGGACTTTGAGTCCTTTATTCATCACAGATCCGTCATCGTAATTTTATATATTCACGCGAACATTTTGGGGTAATTAGTTATAAGCAGCTTGGAAATATTTGATCGGGTGGTCTGAATGTCCGGGGAGGAAATTAGTCCTGAGAAGGAATGTTGTCAATGGTAGTGACTGACACTCCCAAGTTAAACGACAACCTGAGCTGAAGAGATCACAGCAACAGTCCTTTTTTAGTATTGGTTCAGTCCCTCGTTTTCCCATGTCTGGATACATTACTAATCAATTTTCGCTGATCACTCATGGGTTGTAACAAATTCGCGAGAGAAGAAAGTTTCCAACCTGTCCGCTCCTCTGTTCAGATTCTCCAGTAACGACCTTGTAACCTTTTGATCTTTCACCGAATTAGAGTATGCGTAGTAACAGAGGTCGAAATCCATTTTTCAAAAGTTGATTTGGTTAAAAAAGGGAAATGGAAAACAAACGCGTATCTTCACCAACGAGGGAGGGATGGGGTGGGGGAAGGGACTGGGGTGACTCACCTGCACAGAGAGCCAATGCAACCTCTGAAGCTTTATCCGAGGGTAACATTTGCCGGACTGATGAGAAGAGAAACACGTAGTGCTCCATAGAAACCATGGATTTTAATTCGGTCATTTTTATCCCAGAGCCTATTCCTAAAGCAAAGATCAATATTCCGTCGTCTTTTAGGTATTGAGCTTGTTGCTTTGTTTCCGATTCACCTGAGATAAACACAACAAGTTATTACCGAGAAACAAATGAACTGAAACACATTCTCATGAGTCGATAAAAGTTTATCTTATCCACAAGTAAATATTCTTGACAGTACATAGAATAAGGAAGACGGTGAATTTTGAGGTCAACCGTCCAACAAAGGAACAAGTTCTTCGTATTGTCACAAGGGCGGAGCAAAGAACTGAAAGACTGGTCACTAGTCATCGCCTGACGGTGAGGGGGAGGGTTGGAGCTTGGGTATCGGAGGATTTAGTTGCGTGACGGTAAAATTTACCTGATCCTCCTTTAAGACTCTGTAAAACTATTATGAACTTCCCCGCTCCCCCCTCATTAGCAGTTGATTTGCAGTCAATTTTCTATAGTTCTCCCTTTATACTCTGTTGGTGCCGACTGACCCTAAGGCGTCAAATAGTGACAAGCCCCTTGGCTATGGCCTTGTTCACGATCGAGTTTTCTTAAACTCATTGCAGAAGCATCGACGTAAAACCAGAAGGTCTGGGGTTAAATCCCTCGAGTTAGACTCACAATTTTTTCTTTGTCCCTCGTTCGTGATAAAATGAAAAACAATTTTTTATTTGTCCATTTTTTCCTCACCATCTTGGCTTTTTCCATCAGTGATCACTAACAGAACGCGGGCCATATTCGTCCTCATCCCGCCCTGTGCAGAGAACAACTCCGCATGGGTTTTTATAAGGCCCAGGCCAATGCGTGTACTACCGCCGTGGTAGGAAATATTAAGAACAGACGATTTTATTGCGTCCACGGTTTGCTTGGATGTGAAGCTTATCTCTGTGCGCGCCTTGGTACTAAAACTGACCACCCCCACGTGTGTGCCTGAGGATAAAAAAAGAAAGAAAATATCTTAATTCAGTAATTTCCTAACCAGCTGCTACAAGTCCACTGTTTAACAAAGGAAATAATAATAAAAGAGAATTTCCTTTCCGTTGCTTTCGTAACAAGGTGTTCCAACTTCACTCCTTAATGAAGGAAGCTCGTGAAAAACTGTTTGTCAGACGGTAAAGGAACACCGATGAGGTTGATAAACCCAAGAGGAAATGAGATGGCAAAGGATAATTTCAAGGACCATGTGTTTTTCGATCTGTAAAAATATTTTAAAATTTTTACAAATGAAAACCACATGAAACTCTTTGCTGCGTTTTTCACAACAGATAACTACAGAAGTATATAACCTAAATAGGTCATATGCTTCTAATCACTTTAATGCACAAAACATGTTTTAATCCTAAAGAATTGTCTGACTGGTGTAAAATGACTGAGATCATTCAGTACTGCTGGAATCTTAGAAGTCAGTAAAAGCAGTCCGCTCGCCCTAATCCCTCGAGGCGCCCAGGGGGATTAGTGCGAGTAAGCAATTAGCCCTCAAGATTTTGAGCTATCTTTTTAACTGTAGAATCAGAGCAGGTTGAGAAACTTGCAATAACGAGACTGCTCAGGTCCTAAAAAGTTTAGTAACTAACTGAATTAAATCATCTTTGCTCACCTTTTGGAGAAACTTTAAAATGATCAATGACTTCGTTGATAAACTTTTTCATGTCTATATAACTGCCTGATCCGATGCTGCCAGATGAATCAAGAAGGAACGCCACATCCATTGCAAAAGGACAGACTGATTAAAATAAAAGTGTAAGCTAAAATTTTCAGCCAAAAAGACGATTACAACAACAGTAGCAACGGATGCAATAACGGCAATTTTACAATCTTTGCTATCATTTCTATTTTCAAAAATTAAGAAATGGTAAACACAATAGCGTTCAATATTGAGTTATGGATGCACGCGGGAGGTTGCTAAGCACGAAGTAAGCGTAAGAGTCACGCGAGGCGATAGCGGTGAGCGACTTTAGCTTCTTGAGTGCTTAGCAAACCTCCCAAGTGCATCCATAACTCAATAGTGTACACTGTGACGTTTACCATTTGTTTTATAACATAACATTGATACATTGTAACAAGAGTTTTCTTATATTTAACAAATCTTACGTGACCAGAAAAAACAAGCGCGCTCGGAAAACTAGTCTTTGCATTTGCTTATGTCAGCAGCGTACACCCATGGGCAAATGGTGGACGCTGGATTGACCAATCAGAGCGCGCGCTTTACTTTGGCTATGTTATAAAAGAAAATACTGATTTAGCTGTGGATTTTTGGACTTCTGCAAGAGCAATTAAAAGATCGGGGTTAGCTAGGACGAAAACCGGATGTAGAAAGCTCTTTCTACATAGAATTATGAGGTGTTCCTGCCAACCGTACTTTCAAAATTCTCACATTCTTTGGCTCTAGAATTGACTCAGTCCAAACTCGGCTCCGTTTTACGTTGCCTCGATTTCAGTAGCTGTTGATCGAGCCATTCTCTCAAACGGGAAATTCTTACTTCCGTAATTGTCACATGAAAAGTTGAGATTACCATGGACAAGAAAAAGAAAATATGAATGAATAACTCATGATATGAAGACTTATGCAGTCTCTGATCAAGAAAGAAGGTTCTGTTGACTACTAAAACAATTTGTATTCGATGTCTGTCTTGTCTAATTAGATGATGGCCACAATTTGTCGACAGGAAGCTCGAACCTTGTACAAAACTTATCTAACAAGAGATGGGTTTTGATTCTTATGTATTGATTGGCGTTACTTGGTTAACATTATCTTAAATTTGGGTTGGAAAAATTTATTGATAAAACAAATATATTTCTCTATTTCCAATGATTCCCAAAGACGAGACAGCTGTTTTTAGACTTCCATCTCTTTGACTTGTCATGTAAATTTTTAGGCTCCAAGGATGCGGGAACATAATCCATCCTGAATATAAAAATGTTTTTAAAACGATAAGCTGATTCTGGATATGTTGATAAGATGAATCATCCCACCTGCAGCTTGCGTGGTAAGAAATGAAACCTGGAGCTGCGAGAGAAGGGGAAAACAAAAGTAGCTTATTCATGTAGTTCATTATTACATCTGTAAGTCTCCCCAAACTGAAATTGGTGATGAGAGCGCCACGAGAAATTTAATGAACTCGATTAAGTAGTTTCCTTGACAGGTGTTCACTAAACTCCTCCTATTACGACACAGAAAATTAGAAATCTCCTGTTTACCGCCTGGCGAGATGGCAAGCGGCTTTCTCGGTGATCCCAATAGAGAACGATGTTCATAACAGTGCGTTGATCCAAGGCTTGCTCTTCCGCACTCAGCTTTAATTAAGTCTCCCAATACTTGTTCTAGTTCAAGACCTATCATAATCAACTAAAAACAAGTCATGCTAGTTTTCGACAGAAAAAGATGTTTAAACAGTATTCGACACACTGCGACTCCGTTTGAAAGATCATTAGTCACACTGTTTTCGTTTGGACTTGACTGAGCAGAAAAAAAAAAGAGAAAAATATTGATAATCAGTTTTCTTTTCTTCAATTGTCAGCTTCAATGAATTCCCAAATTTTTCCTTCACTAATTAAGTTCAAGAAAATCTTCAATTGCTACGTCCCTTTACTAACCTGCAAAAGGAAGACGGCCTTTTTCACAATCATGTTTGGTTCTTGTTCTTGCATTTGAACGGATTAATCAATGTTCACAAGTTTCTAGCAAAATTAAATAAACACATTAGTGGCTACCCTTTGTGCCGGAATATTGCAACTCAGTTCAGCTGTTTCGTATCAAGAAAACCAAGAAAGGCGTTTTAAAAGGTGTGAATTGAAAATTCGATGTTTGTGCAAGCAAACTGGACACCTATCAATTTCGCTTGCGACAATTCATTTAGCTTTCTATGACGTATCAAGTTTGCCCCTCATGCGACTTCCTGGAGTCGAGGCTGTTATGCAATGTAAATCAAGATGGCGGTCGCCTTGTCGAGAGGTATATTGTTTTTGTTGATTGTTTGCTTAAAAGACTGATTGATTTTGACTCTAATTCTTGCATTATTGTATTTTTAAAACGCTTAGATATTTGGTCGCCCTTTTTAGTGTCAATTTGAGCGGTGAATTTAGCATATTGACGAATTATTTGACGTCGTCTGAATTTTGACGTTAACAGCCAGGGTAACTTACGTATTGCATTCGTATAGATTGCTTTTTTTTTATTGAAGATGCGCGGTTTATAGGTTCATATACAGAGTTATTTATTTTCGTTAAGCATTTAATTGGCAATGCTGTTATCCCTTTAGCTAGTGGTATAACTTTAATTATCTTAATTTGTCGGTAATTTTATGCCTACTTGTGTAAACTACCTACTATTCAATGTATAAAGCCTCTTGGGTTTTTCAGAGGGTTATTATCCCTTTAGCGAGTGGTATAACTTTAATTATCTTAATTTGTCGGCAATTTTATGCCTACTTGTGTAAACTACCTACTATTCAATGTATAAAGCCTCCTGGGTTTTTCAAAGGGTTATTATCCCTTTAGCTAGTGGTATAACTTTAATTATTAAAAACTGGATCATTGGATAATTCAATTCAAGACTTTTTATTGGCTCAGCCATTATGGTATATGAGCCAATATACCATAATCTAATTTCTGTACATTGTTAAATCCGGTTTCTTCTCACAAAATAAAGTCGAGAAGATTTGTCTAATATCTTGGGGGCGTTGTTTTAATAAAACAATTATTCCACTCTCCCTTGTTGGATATGAGATGATTATAGCCAACTTGGTGCTACGCGTCTCATATCCAACGTGCGCTTGTGGAATAATTGTTAATTATCTTAATTTGTCGGTAATTTTATGCCTATTTGTGTAAACTACCTACTGTTCAATGTATAAAGCCTCTTGGGTTTTTCAGAGTTAGTAGAGGGGACTGGTCCCCTCTACTAACTCAGGTTTTTTAAATGTATACACCGTAATATAAATAATACTTTACATGATAACTGATGTTGGGTGGCACTGATTAAAATTTTTGGGAAATAAACTATTCAAACTTTAAGTTTAAGAGGATTAAGCCTTAAAGGAACCAGATTGTTTTTGGGAAGGCGCGTGCTCTCATTCTTACACTCCAAAGATAATTATATATATCGTATTAACTAAGTGCGAGGGCTGCACTGGGAGAATATTGGCCCGAGGTCTTGACAGTACGGACTGAGGGCAGCAAGGTCTGTACATAAAAGACCGAGGGCCAATATTCCTCCAGTAAGGTCCCGAGCAAGCTTGGTTGATAAGAGATTTATTATACAACTGAAGTTCAAAGGGACACAAGTGCGGTATCATTTGGGACCATTCGGGACAGTGCCCGGTCTAATACTGAGAGAATATTGACCAGCAATAGAGCATTTTGATTGGTTGATTTTAGTTGTTGGCCCTCTGACTGCCCAAGTCATGTAATGTGTCAGTTTTAATACATGAACTCTTATGTTTTAGTGGCATAATCTTATCAGCAGACAGTCAGTGCTCTTCATGGGGAAAAACATCTTCACTTATGCATATAATATTATCTTCATGAGAAATTACGCTGTTACTGGAATACTTCAGTGTTGTCTCCACACTTCCTGCTTCTGAGGGAAAAGAAAACAACACTGTTATCTGTTTCACTAACTCATCTGTTCTTTAATGTCAGGTCGCAGTGGTTTGCCCGCTCTAAGCCATGGATTGTTCAACAGTGTTATGCTTTGGAGGGCAGTGCCTCAGGGGTCAGTGATCTTGAAAACATACCTAGAAATTTCAGTGACAGAATAGCTTTACAATGTATGGTGCACCTTGCACAAACTGTGGCACAAAATGTTTTTCTGCATTCTTTTATTGATGAAGATAGTAAAAGTCTTACCTCAGTGGGGAAAACTGTGATAGCCATGTTATCAGTTGTCATTTACTAAAGGTTCCATGAGTTTTTATCAGTAACTAAACTTTTCAAATGGTTTAAAAACAATGGGCAGATAGCTAAAGAATAATTTAGATTCTGGGAGAGCATGGGAAGACAACCATCATATTTTGTCTGGAGATATGTTCAGTCTCTGTTGAATTTTCAAAGTTGTGGGTGTTTTCCTTTCCTTTAAATACCTAAAGTTTAGTTGGAAGTAAAGTATTCTGTGTGCAAATCTTTTTAAATTTCAGTGTAGGTAACATCTCTCTTTTGTTTTAGTTGGGATTTTCTTTGAAATTAGTATTTTCTTATTTTTCCTTCAGACTTGTAGCTGCAAACAAAAACCAGAGTATTACCACTGGCTTTTCTGCCAAGCCCAAAGGAAAAATAGACAATGCTGCAGGTATATGTAATTTAATATGTTTCTTTACTTGTAGTAGAATTAAAAAGTTCCATTGTTTAGCTTTGTCAATTACATTACATAGAATGTACTCTATTAACTGAATTAGCATAACATCAGAAGCCTTGTGTCCTGATCATTGCAATTTACTTGTATGCTTTATAGGAGAAACTTATTAACTATTTTTCTCTCTATTTTGACTTTTCTCCAGAATTTGTCCTTGCCACAATTGATGATATAGTGAACTGGGCTCGTAGAGTAAGATTGAATCAAATGATTTGTAAAATTACATGCACACGTATTGTGAATGCAATGAAAAGAATATGTTTCTTTGCCTTTTTACTTTCTTAAGGTGGCTATCAGCATCTTTGTAACAGAAAATTGTCATGCAAGTCCCCTACCATTGTAGTCACATGTGTATTTGATAGTTGATGTATTGATGTACATGTGCAATGTAGATGGTGCCACAGACTAAACTTAACAACTGCATATTCATTTTTGTAACAGCCACACATATATACACTTTGCTTCATATGTTATATCTTGAAAATATCCTTTCTTTTGTTTTCAGGGCTCTTTGTGGCCAATGACATTTGGTCTTGCCTGTTGTGCGGTGGAAATGATGCACTTTGCTGCTCCCAGGTATAAAGAAGATGGTTAAGTGTTATATAACTTCTAATAAGTACAGTAGTTATTTGATGCTAAGATCCTTTTGAACTTTTCTTTAGGTATGACATGGATAGGTTTGGTGTTGTGTTTAGAGCAAGCCCTGTAAGTATATAGAAATTAAACACTGACAACATGTTCAATCATTTTAATAGTTCACTGCTTTGTACACTTGCTCTTAATTGACTCGTACTTGTATTATAACTTCTGCCATACATTGTTGATTGTGTACACATAGTTACTGTTAGTTTTTAAATAGAGGATATTACATGGCTGTGTGGGGATACAAATTTTATCTTCGAGCGCTGTATCTCTCATGAGTGAGTGAAGTGAATGAGTGAGAGATGTAACTTTCAGAACGAGAAGATAAAATTCGTATCCCCAGGTGGCCATGTAATGTTCTGTTTATTTTATAGATAATGGTGAAATTTCCACATGAAAACATGCAGAAATTTCCAAAGAACTGGGTGTGTGCCTGAGCAGGAAGCTCTCTTGTAATTGGCTGATCATGTTAGTAACCATGGTGACACCAATATCCTCACACGTGAAAGATAAAAATAGTATCTTCACTGTGTGCAATGAAGATATGATTTTTTAGTAAAGGAAAAATCCTGGTATTTCATCAGTATCTACATAGTAAGATATGATAAGAAATGGTGATTAAAGTACTCTAGCACATTCAAATTACAAAAAAAAAGAAACTCAGTCAATCCATGGGTGAGCACAACAACACATAGATCGCATTTGAGTCAAGTCAAAATGTATCAGCACATTTTTCAGCCCTAAGCATATCTTGCAAACAATCTTTTTCACTCTGTTGCTGGAATTCTAGTGAAAGACTGTTGTGCCACAATTTTTCTCTGTTTGCTAAGAGCCCCTGATAAATGTAAAAAGTTATGTATTACCTGAAATACCTTGATGTGACCAGCAGTTGTAGTTCATCAATGTATGTTCCTAAATCATACTTACCATTTTAAAAACTGTTGCTTTGGGCAGCGTCAAGCGGATGTGATGATTGTGGCTGGAACTCTGACAAATAAAATGGCTCCTGCCTTGAGAAAGGTACATGTACAATAGATGCAAGAGTCCATAGCCTTAAAAAATATTTTGCAGCAGTTGTAGATACACTGTGCATGTATGTTATTTTCTTAGTTTTGTCTTTTGTCCTAGAAAATCTGTGAGAATTATGGTTACAAACATACACACAAAATGTATACAGCTTTCAAAATCTGAATGGTTGTCACTACAGCTGCAGCATAAGTAATTGTTACAACTTATTACTACACTTATTACTTGAGAATAGCAAAAGTGCTGGCTTAATCAAATTTTGTTGCAGAGAAACTTCAGTTAATTGATGCTCTCTACCTATATCCAAACCAAGTGACAAGTAACTGACTGTAGATAGTAGAATTGCCAGATGTGCTGTTACAACATACTGTACATGTAAATCCCAGGAGTTAACAAGGATCAGTAACTCACACAAGACCTGATTCTCATTTCAGGTCTATGACCAGATGCCTGAGCCTCGTTGGGTTATTTCAATGGGAAGGTATGATGTGATGTTTTTTTTCACTGTGGTGTGAATGGTTTTTATGTAACTATAACATTTTGGGGTTTTGGGGTGAGTCATTTGAAAGCATTATTTACCAAAATGTTAGCACACATTGAGTTGAAAATTAAGAGGTCTGATTTTTAGCTGCAGCAGGGTCATTGTTGTGTGTTCTTGGGCAGAATTCTTTGTAGAGCCAAGTCCATCTTGTGGATGAGATGCTAGTCTTTTGCAGACTACACCCACCCCACCCCCACCCCCCTTTTTTTCAGCACTTCCTCACACCTCCCTGACAGGTTGCTGCTTTCAATTCAATACTTTTGTTGGGGAGAGGCATTGTGATAGTAAATTGTCTTATTCAGTGACCCAGTCAGGTCTTCTTCCTGAAATCCAGTGGGCTAACTGTTAGATCACCATGTCTTTAAAGGAGTGTGAATGGTATACTTGTAACCTTTGGTGGACTTGTATCACATCCAGGGAAAGATGCTGAACTCCTGCTTAAAGGCTCTTCATGCTGCAGAAACCTTGATTAGCTACTGTCACTGTATCATTCAGCCTGTCCATGCAGAGCTTAATCTTTTCGTGTCTCCATTTTTTGATAGTTTCTGTATTTGTTTCCTGTTCTGAACAGCTGTGCTAATGGGGGAGGTTACTATCACTATTCCTACTCGGTCGTCCGTGGCTGTGACAGGATAGTACCAGTAGATATTTACGTCCCAGGCTGCCCTCCCACAGCAGAGGCTCTGCTGTATGGAGTGCTACAGCTGCAGAAGAAAATTCGCCGTAGTGAGCCTATCAGAATGTGGTACCGCAAATGAGGTTAGTATAACTTGAAAAACCGCCTCCTGGTTAGCTCAATGGATAGAGCGCTGGACTGTTGTGCGAGAGGTCGAGGGTTCGAGCCCCGGCTGGACCAACACTCGGGGTCTTAAAATAATTGAGAAGAATTTGCTGCCTTTCTTTAACATCAAGAAGTGGTTAGATATTCTAGTCTTCTCGGATAGGGACGAATAAATGGAGGTCCCGTCTCCTGCAGGGTTGGGGTACGAGACATTAATTTCCCACACACGAGATTACTGTGTGATGGATGTCCTCCCCTGGGGTGGGATGGGTGGGTTTATTGGGCCTGCAGTAATTGGCGCAAGCTGTTGTGGTGTCCCTGTCGGTTGGCGAAGCTAAATGAATAAATAAATAAATAAACGTGCAATATTTCCATTGGAAGCCCGAAGATTTCCTTTCTTTATTTAATCTTTCTTTTAATTTTTGTTTTTGTTTTATTTTCTCTCTTTTACCCCAACATCGGTATGCATATTCTCCACACTGTTCTCTCTACATTTCCTAAGGTGCCGATAAGAAGAATTCAAGAGGTTTTTTAGTTGTTGATCATTTCCCATATTCTCGTGACCTTAATGTTTGATTCAGGGGTGATATTGTAAGGAGAAATTAGATGCTGGTCACTCTTTGGGGTCAAAGGGAGGTACCCGTCATCGATCAAATGAAATTCAAAGCCATTGTAATCGTCTAATCAAATCTAAATAATTATTGCATTCCACATTTTAATCAAATTTGCACCGATCATACATTATTTACATTAATTCTTATTTCTCCTTCTGTGGCAGGTTTACGCTACTTCCCGTTTTAATCCTTTGCTGTGTGGTTGTTGGTTCAAGATTCCTTTTTTTACTGTACATATAGGCACTTGTCGCTCATTATTTACAGACATTGATATTTCGCAAGTATTGCAACCATTTCCTGCCTTAATTTCCATATCACGGATAATGTGTAAGAGTTAACGAGCTTGAAATGGTTGATGTTGCATGTAACTGTCTTGCTGAAATAAGAAAGTCCTGATATTCCCGTTTGTGTGACTGGTAGAGTTGCATAAGATTAGGAGCTCTTTGTATGGTGTATCAATCCTCGGAGGAAAGGTAAAGTAAATGATACGAAAGCTTGTTTGTTTGACTTGTGTTTTATTTGAATCGTTTTCGGAACGGCGTTCTTCGTGTTTTTCTACAATGTATTCTTGGTTGCTTGAAGGAAAGAATCTGACTAAACGGCAGGGAAATTGAAGCCACAAAAATGTTTGAAACTACTGGTCTAATACCAATGAAAGCTGGAAGGAACGTTTCTGATAACATAATAATAATAATAATTTTATTATTTCTATAGCGCAAAATCCATTAGATATATGATCTAATGCGCTTAATAACTTAATTGAAAGATATTTTTCATCAAAGAAGAAATAACTTTTTCGCATTTTCCATTGTTTTTTTTTGTTTTTTTTTTGAGGTCCTCTAATGATGTCGTGAGTTTGCAGTGCACATTTCTAGGTCTTTCTAATAGTGCGTGCATTTTGCTGGAAGTGTCCAGCGTTTCCTGTATGGCTCAGGAAGGATGTTGAGGGAGATCTTTCTTTTTACAGTAAATGACCTGCTTTAAGATTTAGAAAAGATATTTTATCCATCAAGTACGTGGGAAATATATACCAGCTCTTAAATAAACACCTTTCATCGGTAATCAAGCAAAGTTTTATTCAGCCAGGTGTTGACTCGGCCGGGAAAATGTAATTTAAATTAAAGAAAAAAACTAGACGGATTTGCATGAATTCTGCATGATTTTTCGAAGCATTTTGCATACTTCCAGTCATTCGCACCTTCGTAATTACAAACAATTTTACATCGTCTTTTCTCTGATAATACTAGTTGCTCCGCCTACAGCTTTTAAGTGCTATTTTTGTGGGCCGTACACGTTCTTTCCTTTAGGATGTTTTTTCCTCAATTCCAGTCGCCAATTTGGAGAGAGGTACAATTCTGTCCTTTACTGTGGCGATCTTGAAGGCACGCAATGACCAGAGAGGCCAGATGTTTGGTTGTGAAAAGCGCCATCCAATTTGCTGTTCTTAGCCGATGGGGATATTCTTCTGATTCCAGGTCGCCATTTTGGAAAAAAAAAAAAAGTACTAACTCTTCCCTCTAGCGTGGTGATCTTAAAGGCACGCATTGAAGAGCGTTATCCAGTTTGCTGTTCTTAGCCAGTGAAGATTTTCTACTGATGCCAAGCATCATAAACCTCAGTCCTTTGCGGAAACTGGGAAGGCGCCATGCATACAAGAATGGGTTGATGGCGGAATTACAGATGACGCAGAGAAATGATGTGTCCCTCAACCAGTGGATTGCCTCGCACGAGCAGTTTGTACATAAATTCATGATGTAAATCAGAAGGCAGGGTGTTGCGTAGCAGATCGCAAAAAGAATCAGGATCCAAGTGAACGTGAAAGTCACTTTTTCCTCGAATAATGTTGCTTTCTGATTTGCAAAGCAGAATCCTCGCATTGTTTCCTGCCGAAGTTTTTTCCTACTTTGAATGGTCTTGATGATTTTGAAATAAGCGTAAAGAAGAATGCCCAGAGTTACCAAAATCACCACGTTGGCAAATAGAAACGAATAGGTGCGGTAGCCCACAGCGAAATAAGGACTTAAAAACCCGGGCGACAAAATCCATATCATTCCCGAAGCCGTGATCACTCTGAAATGGTTCACGCTTCGTCTGTACCTTAAGGGTTTTGCGATCGCGAAGAATCGCTCAAGGGTAAGTGCCATGATGCTTAGAACGGAGACAGTGCAAGGCAGAAAGTACAGCAAATGTAATAACCTAACAAAGCTTGGCGAAGAAACTTCTCTAGCTTCCATGAGGTGGTACACCACTGACATCGGTTCTGTTGTTATTCCGACAAGAACGTCGGTTATGGCGAGGTTGAGGATGAAATACGTGAATGGCGTGCGCAGGTTTTTAAATTGCGGCGGACTTCTGAGAATTACAAGGCACACCAGAACGTTGCAAGGAACAGTCACGACTGCTAAAAGTGCAGATGTAGCGGCAGTGAACAAAGAGAGTGAAGTAGGTGGTGGAACCGCCAAACATTTGTCTTGACCTTCCGTCGCAACCATGGTCGTCGAATTAGTCCAAAGCTTTTAACTTGACAACTTTTAAGTTGTCAAATTTGCTTCCAGTCGTGCTAGTTTTATGAAAACCCTTTTTTTCTTTGTCTTTAACGGGTTGTTTACTCAGTCCTGAAGGTAAAAGAAAATAGAGTGTATTTTGATAGTGCGTTTCCGTTATAAGAGGCGTTTTTTTTTTGTCGCCAATGCAGAATCAGATCCATATCCTGATATCTCATTTAATAAAAGCAGGCTTGTGCCCCGGAGGTACTCTATCTCATGGGCTTAAAACAGCAAATATGTATTTCCCTGAGAAGACCTGTCTAAAAATTGCGATTCGAAATTTACACGTCTCTTCAAACACGTTATAATAAACGTCTCAAACTTCAAAGGCAGTCGTTTATGCTAAAATTGACACTTTGACGCCTGCAAGAAATTTCAAATAAAGTATTTCTTTACAATTTCGATAATGGTAATTAATACAAATGCGTTCTGGTAAGTTTCACCATCAGAGTATTCTAAAATTATATTTTGATTTAAATCTCTCTTCGTTCGAAAACGTGCAACAAAACGTGTTTCACAAAATTGTCTTTAGAAGGGGTTGACTAAATAAAGAAGAGAACCTCATGGCGATTCGATTCCATCAGCTTCGGCAAATTAAACTGAAAACTTTTAAGTTATTAAAGTGACTGGCGAACGTGATGCCAGCTCCTCAACTTACCTCGTTCCAATTAAAACCTTTTTAATTGAGATCGAGCTAAAATTTCAAATATCCTTCCTTTAATTATAAAACGTTTTCTGCTCGTGAGTATTCTGAAAGTTTGCTTTTCGAGCTCAAATACCTGGTGAATGTTTGTGGTTTAAGAAAAGAAGTTTCCGACTGACGAAAATCTGTGAAAATTTAATTGATATCTGACGTCTCAGACAAAACTATACGTTGTAAGTCTGAAGGAGTCCTTCATGGCACTTTCAGTCATGTTTGGGTTGCACAATAAAAAATTCAGTTTAATGTGAACCTTAAAATAATTGTTCTTTGAGGAGAAAAAAAGAGAAAGAAAGGTGGTTAAAGTGCAAATATTCGACATTCTTTAAAACATATTTTGACAGTTCTGTCATCTTCAGTTATAATTTTACACAATTCGTCTCTACTTTGTATAAATTAGAACCGAAGATGACAGAAAAACTGTCGAAACAGGTTTTTAAAAAATATCATTTATTTTCTTGAATTTGTGACAATTGCGCAGACTCAGTAGCCTCTTTGTTAGCATCTGGTTCAAGAGGCACGTATCGTGACGCAACAAGGTCAAGCTTTCATTCACGCTCACCGTTATCAACTTATCTTACATTTGCTTCATTAAATTTCTAGAATAGCATTTCCCTAGGAGATAGATGTTGACGCGATTAGAAACGAATTTGATTTAATAGAACTGCTTTAGTTAATATGTCCTTGCCCTAATTTATTTCAAAAGTGAGGAGGGCTGACAAGTCATTTGAATGCAGCTGCTCTTGTCGTAAAAGTTTTTTGTAGCACTTCTTTGCCACCAAAACTTCTAAATCATCGGGTAAATCTTTCGAAAAACGAATGAATCCTCACTTACCTATGGAATGAAACCGTCATTGACCTTACAAACCTGTGATCAGTACTCTCGGCCCAAAAGCTGTCTTACAGTAATCGTAGCAAAAATAACCCCGAATCCCTTTTGATGATTTTTGAGTGCAGGTCGTGGAAATATTGTAGGAATTATATATCGCTTATTGATTTGAAGACTTAAGAAAATGTTTTTCTAGACAAGTTTAATGGGAACGTGGGTGGCAAAATTTTGCACTCAGACTTCATTGATCTAAGATCTGACATCCAATAAATTCCATCACGTTTTTTCTAGAAATACCACCTATTTTGCCCCACAAACATTTTTTTTGTGATCGACACGTGAAACGTTGCTGCGAGGGCCTTACTTTACATTGTAAATTTCGTGTACTGGTAAACAAGCTATAGTTTGTTTACCAGTGCAAGGAAAATGCAGTATGAAAATTATGCCTTGTGTTTCCTTGCCAAAGTTGGTGCCTCACGATAAGCTGATAAACTACTTTAAAAAAATCGACTTTAATGAAAACATTATTGACATGGCCCCTGAATTTTGCTTGGGTTTACCCAATGGCGAAGAAGTGAATGGAGCTTATCGCCGGGGAACCAGAGGAATTTGTTTTAAAGCTTGCTGAAATGTTTATTGTGATTGATCAAGCTATTGGGTCAAAATCATTCTTTTACCACTTGGGTAGTGACGAATATCACTTTATGCTTGCCATAGGGGCAGATGGGGCCCCTTTTGGCAAAGATCGGATGAAGCAACAGCATGGTTAATTTCTTGTTTAAATGTGGCTAGCCACATTGCAAGTCCCAATCAAAATTTTCTTATTGCTGGTGCAAATTGTAGCGAAACTCAAGTGTGCATGCAAAGGTATGCTAGGAAATTAGTTAATGATATGAACAGCATCACAAGCAAAATTTACAAAGTCATGGATTTTGATGTTAAGTTTTCGTTTGAGCTTCTCCCTCAGACATGAAGTGGCTAGCATTCACGGGGGGAGAGTTGTCTAATGCAGCATTTTACTTCTCCCCATTTGGGAATGTCAATGATGACACAAAATCTACTGTCAATGGGACCCTGGGTAAGGGTGGCGAAAACACTTAGCAGCCATGGTCTTCTGACAAGCGCCTCGAGATGGCTGAAGAAGTTTCAAATTTAAAGCAGCAATTTCAGGAAAAAAAACTAGGCTGCGTCCACTAAACGACAAAGGGTGTTGGATTTTATTAGAGATCAGAAATCGAGGAAGAGTTCGAGCCTCTCTTAGGTCCCATGATTGATGTTGGTTATGCCGAACCTTTGCATAATGCTCCAGTCAATTGAAACCCCGGCCCCCCGATCCCCGGGGCATAGCGGGGGAGTAACGGGGGTATGGGCGTGGAAAAACGTTATTGTAACAAAGTGTTCTCTCGAGGGGATGGGGCCAGTAACGCTTTTGCCGATTTGCCGGGAATTTGGAGCGGGGCTTGTAACGCCAGATCCGACAGAGAGGGAATAGGGCCGAAGAAACAAAAATTATGCTTCAAGATGGAGAAATCGACTGTACAACTCAGGAATAAATATTTTATTGCCTAATTCATCAGGGATTATTTCCATATTTGTTTCCTCAAGAATGAATAATTTATGCGTCTTGATGTAGCGATTACTAATGAATATTCAATCGGAATCGCTTTAGGAACACAAACGTAAACTTACGTACGATTTACATGGTGAGCTTCAGCCCTTGCTTGGTATCTTAGGCAGGAATTTCAAGCAGATAATTTTCGATGTTAATGTGAATGAAAACTTATTTAACACTTACAAACTCCAGAGCTGAACCGGTTAAATGCATTCACAAGATACTGTGCTTTGCTTTCAGTTAAATAAATGTGTGCTGAGGAATGCCATTCCTGTTGAAGTGACCATATCTTGCCTTAAAAGTAATTTTTTCCAAGGTCTTAGAGTAATGGAAATGAGCTGGGTGGTCTACCTCAACAATGATTGTGCTGTACGAGCTATCCTTCTCCTTCCTAACGAGCACATCAGTTGTAGGTATCGACAGTTTGTACTTGTTCGCAAGTGAAGTAAATAAATGGCGAAATTTGTCACGATGGGTTATCTGTAATTCTGCAACACATTGATTATTCTTGACGACAGCTCCGCCATTTTCTTTCAACTTTTCAACTTAATTTTAATCAGACATGACATGACACTTAACATAATGACGCACTACCCACAAATAGCAGAGCTAGTCTCGGCGGGCAGTGTGTGGACGCTAAAACATCTTAAATAAATTTCGGCTCAACAAAAGATTCAATAAATATACAAGAAACAGAAATTAAATATTAAATCAGTAAAGCAGAAATGACAGTATGAGATAAAAATACAGAAACAGAAACACATGACAATAAATAGAAGAATACATAAGTTATACACTATTATTAACTGGATTTAACTTTCGACACATCATTGATTATTCGTTCTACGTCAACATAACCATCCTAAACTTGAAGATTTTGAAATAATATTGTTGTTATCTTTTTCTTGAAAATATGTTTTGGAAGATTCCTTATTTTTCCTGGGATGCTATTCCAAATTTTACAACCAATCCTTGAAAATGAGTTTTTATGCTGATATAGCCTAGAACAGTTTATCGGTAATAGTTACCGGCACATGAAAATCGGGTATTATGATTGTGTATTTGGTGGGAAAGAGTGAACAAATCCGAACGATTAGGGATTTAAGCATTTATCCAACATTTCTTGAGGCAAATTCCAGGTGAAATACACTGTCCATGGACGAGAAGCAATTGTTTTCTTCTTCATTCTCCGTAAGATGATTTTGTGCCAGTGAACCACTGTACGGGACAACATTCTCACTGGGTGATATTTGAACCCTTTTTCTCCAGGAAAAGTATGCTTTTTGATTACTGCCCTGGTCAGCTGCAACAATTCATCGCTAATTTCTACGGCCAAAGACCGATCATCAGCCGTATCGATGGATGTAATTTTGCACGAGTTCGTGAACACTGACGACAAGCTGCGCCATTTTGATTTTGACGAAATACCGCTGATATCCACGCAGGCGCTTATTTCGCGTGATGGCCGATTTTGGCTGGCCAGGAGCCTGCCGCGTAAAATGAATGAAACAAAATACTTGCAAGAATGGTAGTGATGAAGTAGGAAAAAGTCTGTTTTATGTCACACGTATCATTTTTAAAACTGAAGGGTCTGGGAACTCCTTGACAACCCGTGCATGCACAAGTTTGGCCTATGAGGTAGACTGCTTTTCAAGTCCATTCTCGTCCTTACAGCTCCGAGTATTTTGAATTCAAGTTGAGATCTAAGAGAATTTAAGGGGCTTGTGGAGTGTCTGTCTCGGTGCAATTGTCGTTTGAGGTGGTGTTATCGATGTGTTTTCTATATGACATTTCTTGTCATTTATTTATTGAGCATTTTATAGTTTGATAGGGTTGACTTCCATACGATATTATACCACATCTTTAATCAATAAAGCAACCAAGCTCTCCAAAGCATATTGGTCTGGAAGGCATCCTGTCCTTCCCCCTTACGGGAGGGGAGGGGAGGGGAGGGAGTATCCCTTAAATAATGTCCTCTGAAAGTGGACTCTTTCTTCCACTTTTACATTTCCATAATCCCCTGTCAAAAAATTCCTTCAGCTTTGGCTGTATTTGGCTTTGGAGGTGAAGCACCTCTTGTTTAACAATCCCGAAACTCAGAGATATCAACACCTGTTTATTTTATCATTTGAACTAAACACTTAGCAATTGTGCAAGGAACCACTTCTTTATGTGATTTAATAAATCTCAACAGCAGTTGATTTGTGACGCCATTAGTGCCAGCCTTTAGTGCGTTCCAAACAATACGTTTTGGTTGAGACGGGACGTAATAAAGGCTTGGTGTCAGAGGTTGCGAATGTCAAATCAATAGGACACTGCCCATTTATCCTTAATTTTTTCAGCCGACAAATAAAGTAAGGGCTGGAGCCTGACAAAAGGGAACGCGAATGACCGTTTGTTTCCCCTCCCCCTCTTCGAATTAACTTTAGGAAGGGTTGATTTTGTCGACTCACTAGCACCCACAAAAGCAACCATCTTTGAGATCCATTGTGATCATCTAATCTTTCTATTTCCTTGCATGTTTTAAGGTGCTCTTGCACTAAATTTAATTCAACTTCTTGAGGTTGATAACTGGTCTGCTCCCCCGTTCTTCTTTGGAACCAGAAATAATGGGTTGATAAATTCCCCCTAACGATGGGGAGACCACTTGAATCGCTCCTTACCCTAAAGTTGGTGCTACTTCTTGTTGTGTGCTTGATAGATGTATGTGTGTGTGTCAACCTCGTTCGCAGGGCCTTTTCCCTTTGTTGGGGGTGTAGCTAAGGAAAAAGGCCCTGGGAACGAGGTTGTGTGTGTGTGTGTGTGTGTGCATGCGCGTGTGCGTGCGTGTGTGTGTGTGTGTGCGCGCGCGGGCGCGTGTGTGTGTGTGTGTGTGGGGAGGAGGGTGCCTGAAATTGGAATTGAGTTTGGCGAAAAGGAATCACCGTTCCGGTAACATTTTTTTAATGTACTGATCATGTGGGAGTAATCTATGATTTTTTTGAAAACTTGAAGTCTCTCTGCCAATGTGAGGAAATGGCTGCAAACTTCTGAGAATGGCGAGGCCCTCCAGATCGTTACGAGGAACAGTAACGAGGGCTAAGAATTCAAATACAGAGTGAAGTTGGTGGTGGAAATACGAATCATTCGTCTCGTACTTCCATCGACAAACTGGTCCAAAGCTTTTAATTCAACATCCCATAGAACGACTGCGTATAACGACTGTTTTTGATATTACAGAGATTCTCAGTGATAGCTAAACAGTCCACGAAAGTTAGACAGCATAATAATGAGTTGATTGCTGTCGCAGAAAGGTCGAGAAAAGATCATTTCTCTTGATCTGCACATTAAAAACTAAAATAACCACCATTCAAAAGAACGAGGCGATAGTCCCTACCCCCTTTCGCTGCCGACCTCTGTAAACTATAAAAACCTCCTCTTTTTTCAATGTTCCTTTGGATCTAGGATCTGTTAAAATTGCCGTGAAATTTTTAATACAATGTATCTTGGTGATCGAGTTGGTCTTAGCTCGCACTACCTCAGTTGAAATTTCAGTGGACCTTTCTGACAGTAAAAGATATTTTTGATATTTCCGTTGACATGTAGGCCGCATCCCTTTTTTTTGGTGGCTCTAGCTTGTTATGCAATTGCGACTATTGATGTTTATTTCAGAGTAGCCGATATATTCATAACATATGATATCACCGCAGTAAACAAAACTGTTTGAAACGTCTCTTCCGCCTCATTGAACCCACGTGCCCAAGTTTCAAAGTGTGCTAGAGTGGCGAAATTCTTTCCTGAGGGAGACATGATAAATTTAGAAAATTTATCTTTCATTGCAGAAAGATGAAAATTACTTCAATTTGAGGGAGTGAAGAAAGTGAAATTTCTTTCTAGTTAAAACTGAGTCATTGGTGAATCAAGGGCTTGCTATGAAGGCCATACCGTCTTGCGGGAAATTGATCTGGTCCGTCTAATAGATTGTGTTACAATTTTTTATCCTTTTTTATTCGTCTTAGATAATTGTTTATTTTTTCAGACTTAATTACTCCTAGTAGACTAGTGAAAGATATATAGGTGCTGCTTGAAAGCCGCGTGAACCAAATTGGAATTTGATCGGCACGATCAAATGTTGACGTCTGCGCACAGCCATTCCACAAAAAGCAGGAGACCTTTTTCCAGTTGGAAAAACCTAGAACTTGAAAGGTCTGGAACTATGAGATTGACGCTGCGTGCCGATATTAAAAACTGTGTGCGAGCAACTTCTGAGATTCTGTCTCAGTGATGACATCAAGTACAATTGGTAAGATTTTATCAATTTTATCACTTCCTTTGTCCATCGATCGATGTAATCCAGGTGACGCGAGCATTTCATTCAGACTAATCACCTCCCTTTTTCACTGAATTTGAAGTTCTACGGCAAAGCCATATCCTTTTCTCCTTTCGTTGTTTCACCAACAACATAAGTTTGAAGGTTGATCAAGTTAACGCTTGCCATAGTATGAATCGAATTAGCTGTTGTTCTGCGATTTTACTTGTCAAGTTATTTGTAGCGTCTATTGTTAACTTGCGTTTTGTCGATAAGCTAACACGTTTAATTAAATTATTTCTAGCTTCATTGATTTAACTGCAAGTCATGGACCAATGTTTTAATTCCATAATGATCGAAGTTCAGGGTGGTAAGTCAGGTTTCGCAGAAATTTCAAATTGACATTCTGCTTTCATTTAACTAATCCTCTCTTTTAAAGCTTCTAGTAGCCTTATCATTTAACCTTGAAGGTCTGAATTTTGCATATCTGCGTTTGGTCGGAAAGAAGATTCGTGTTCGTCATACCCAACTGATTTTATAGTAAACGAAACAGTCAGTCTCATTAGAGTCTCATTGACTTTTTGATCAATCCACTTTTACTTATACTTGATTTGACAAAAATTTTTAAATGTTTTATTTGCACTTCTTAACACAAAAAGTTTGCAGTGCTTCAGAAGATGTTGCTTTACATTAGAGATTGCACCATAAACAAAATCGTTACGATGACACGTTCTTTTATTATAACATTTAATGAAACAAGTTGCAAATCATAGAACAGACAAGTGGCTAAGGAAAAGACAGAAGGATACCATGCATGTGAAGTAGCTTTCGCGAAAATTGTGATTCATTAAAGATATGGAATGGTCAGCTATTCAAACTGAGACTGTTTGTATAAACATGAAAGGCTGCGTCAAGCAAACTGAAGGATTAAAAAAAAAAAAAAAAAAAAACCACTTGATTAGGGAGAAAAAAAGGTCTCTGTTTTCCCGAGAATGTATTTTTATCCAATCTGCCATTATGAATGAAGCGCTTTTTTTTCTAACGCACTAATGTATTCTAGGCGAGTTACTCGATGTTATCAATTTCCATCATGATTAAACAAACGTAATCGTTTTTAAAATCTGCTGTTTCGGGGATACGTTGACGATTTGGTAAAACATATATGCAGAGTTCATGTCGAATATGCATTCAAAGTTTTTATTTGATTTTTCCGATTGTCAAGGTATCTTTTTTTATCATTCAAAATTATGTCTGCTTGAAGATGAGTCAAAGGCGCCATCTAACGAGGTGGCCGGAGTATTATGAGTATTATGAGTATTATGGTATTATGAGTATAATAATATATATGAACTTCATATATACATTGTATTATGAGTATAAGTTCTAGTCTTTAGGAGAATCTATAAAGACACTGATTTTAGTTTCCTACATATGTAACGTTTTTTAAGTCGCCTTTCACAGCGGAAGACCAGGGTTTTTGAAAATTAGTTTTGTGAATTTAAATGAATTTTCACGTTACGTTGGTCACATCCCACTGATCTAATGGCAAACATATCACGGTGCCACGCTACAATCGGAACTGATATGAAAACTTTCTGAATTAAATTTTATTTCAAAAAGCTTTCTTTATCTATCTTTTGATTTTATGATTCTGAGCAGCTTAGTGCTACTTACAAGCTAAACTTGATCTACAAATTAAACTCTAAACAAAATTGTTCATAGGGACGTTTCGTTTGAACTAGACGGAACATCGAATTAATTATGGACCAAATAAGAGGCCAAGAAATACCAATAGATGAAGCCTTTCTGCTATGGCTGAAAGTTTTGAATCGGGAAAATTACTAATGTCAATTTAAGAACAATTTTTCGTAATGGCTTAGAAAATGCATATTTTCCGGGTTCAATATCAGCGTCAAAAGGTTTTTTTGTTTGAGGTATTTCATGTATCCGGTAAAAAGGTTTATTGAAACAAGAAACTGGGGCACTGTGTTTCCTTCACAGAAAAGTAGGTCCGACGGTAAAGTTTCTTTCAAAGTGGCAACTCAGGAACAATTCCCTGACATTTTATAATTATTTAGAAAATTTCATATCCATATATTTTGCCGATACATTTGAATTTATTGTGTTTTGCAAAACAAAGATTCGCAGTTGAAGTTAAATGTTTTGATATGCTTGATTCAACTTGCATTAATCCTTACGAGCAAATGAGAGCCAACAGTTCCCACTTAATCAAAGAAATTTGTTTTTGATCTGCCTTTCTTAAAGAATAATAACTTCCTCAGATTCTGGAGAGGGAGACTTCATTGTCAATTGTCTCATAAGTTAAGTTTTTGAATTAGTCAAGAAGTCTATTGTTAAAAGATAGTTATGTCACAAAAGTTTTCGTCTTCCTTGCCTCAAGGCTCTGCCAAGACTTGTAGGCATTCGTCTTATTCACGTTCTTATTAACATAAATATTTATCTCAGTTCAAAAATAGCATTCAGTCGTAATCGTAACAGTATAAATGTTGTATCGGAGTCACTGTAAGTTCAGTCTTTATTAGTCAAAGCACGGAAAAACAAACGAGCCAGTCACCCACAATAACTGATTCGAGATGGAAACTCTTCGTGGATTGAAGTTCTTCGTTCTGATGAGTATTTTACTCGCCCAGTTTTCCTTTTACGGTTGGTTAGCAAGCTTACGCGCACACTTTTTTCCTTTCGCGTGTGTGGGTTTAATTTCTTAACATAAGGAATACAAAACCCATAGTCTTTAAAAATGTAGGGTTTCAGAACGAACGAGCCTTAAATATTTTCTTGTTTTCGTGTTTTTTTTACAGACGCCAATGAGAAGCTTCAAATGACGCTTTCCGAGCCCTCCAGCTTTAAACCTCCCAATGCTGCGATATGCCCCATGTTGAGGAAACTCGAGAATCTTGGCTATAAAAAAGAAGAAAGAACATCGGTGAAGAGGCTGGGAAAAGGTGGACCGGATGCTGAAGTAAGAATCATGCATTGTTAACTTTATCAAAAATGAAACATCATTAATCGTAACAAGTCCATAGAGTGTGTTTACCCTTCACAGCACGTATCGGGGTACAAGAAAAAACTGTGCTTAAAATCAGTCTTTCCTTTGCTTCTCCAGAAAGAGGCTTATTATTACAAATTGGTGAATTGCTCAGAGAAAGCCTTGCTTGAAACTGGAAAGGAATTGAACTCATCTATTCCAGGTACTGATAATGAGTAGATCTGTCTATGCTTGGTGAGAATAATTGCCGTCGAAGTAAGGGTGCGTAACAGTTGACGTTATCCAACTGGACTTGAGAGATCCCACCTAAAGGAATTTATAATTGGCCATCGTGCAAGTGCATGTAGTAAAAAATCCAGTTTAAAGTAGGGCATTTGCCTTTAAGCCTGATCCTCAAGGGAGGGAAAGGGGAAATCGATGTGAGGAGAAGAAATGAAATTTGCCTCCCGCTAAGTTTTTCATACTTTCGGCTTTCGCGAGAAAATTGGTGAGTCATGTCGTTTTTTTTACCTTATTCGGCCATTTGAAATAACAGGAAAGAAACCAGCGTGGCTGATTTTGTAAAACGTCTTCTCACATATGAATCTCGGTATTTTTAATTCCTGCCTTCCTGATCATCTCTTAGAAGGAGGGAAGGAGAATTTAAGCCTCTTGGTGGCTACTGCGTGTAAATCGAATGTCTCCAGACATGATATTGTACAAAACTAACAAATTAATGAAAAGACAAATCAAACAGAAATGGAGTATTATGAACCTTCAGGATCCTTTGGGGGCAATAATTGCTTGAGAAATCATGCGAAAAACGAATTATTCATAACATCATACATGTATTTGTTCCTCTTCAAGGTTCTTTTGGGAAGGAAATGACTCGCGAGGTGGTTAAAGAAGTATCATTCAGGCGTTTGAAAGATGATAACGGAATGTGTAAAGTGGGTTTGGTGGTTAATTTTAGGGGAGGCCAGGACTGCGATAATACGGAGCGTAAGAAGACTGATCGTTCCCACCAAAGTATGAAGACGAAAAAGAGCCCTATTCCTCGAGAGGCTGAATTAAGCAAAAGAAGATTCCGTTTCCGTGTTCGTATAAGAATTAGAATCAAGGTCAAAGTCGCTGTGACCGTAAAAAAATAGTTCTCGTCGTAAGAGGAATGATTCATGACACGCGCACATTTAGAATGGCACATTTTTAGAATGGCCTTTTGAACGACTGTATGTTTTTTTTTTTTGTAACTATTTCAGTAGGGCTGAATGGTCTTGTAAAACCAAACTCACGTTGAATGACGGTGTATATGACGCCCTCAGTGAAAGAGGATCGCAGATTTGTGTGTATTCATTAATCTATTTCTCATATTCATGTTATCCGTGATGAAACTGCTTGTAACGTCTAAATTATGGGGGCAAAATGTGTTGTAATAAAATGAGTGTTTAAATGGAGCAAAGTCTTCCTTCTGGTTTAACTGCAAAGATAAAATGTAATAAATTTTTTAACTGTAAAAAAAAGGTTGTAAAGAAGCTTAAGAAACTCGTCTGGTTGCTTGGACAATACTCCCAAAAGTGAATGATCAGCCCTTCGCGTGACACTTACAGAGCTTAAAAATTTGTCGATCCCATCTCAATAGTATTGAAGTTGACGATAAGCTCTAAACGAAAGAGAACGCAATTTTAATAACTGGAAGGAAGGGGGTGGGCAGTGGGGGAAGGTGGAAGGGGGAGAACCTAATTAAATGTTTCCAATTTCAACTCGTTGCTTGCGATCAATAAGACAATAGCGAATCAATTCAAGAAAGCGTCCCAGAATCCCTTATACCTTGAAGTTTCTCAACAGGAGGTGATGGCATACAGTGTCAAGGGCCTTACTTAAATCTTCAGACTCGCAGTAATTTTTTTCTCATCTAATGCTTCTCTCCTATCCTCAGTAGGGCTGTACAACACAATTTCCCTCCCCCCCTTAAGAAACCAGAGCTTGAGAGTATGTCATAGAGTAGGGGACGTTGTACAAAGGCTGGATCCAGTAACATGGCAGTCGTCCAAGTGATAAATTGGTGTTTCACTTTTCGCTGGTCTTGTTTTTACTTCTAATATGAAAAGAGGAGCAGCTAGTGCATCTGGACTAGCACCATAATTTGAATAATTTGGATCCTCAAAAAACGGCAGACTTGGGTGTCACTGTCAGAAAACTTGCATAAAACCAATATTGGTTCTTTCTTAAATTTGTGACCCGTCATTTTGGTGTTCTATGGAACACCTTCAGCAAATTGCTTAAGAGTGGCTGCTTGTCAAGATCGAGAATCGCCCGTCAACGATCCTTTTGGAAAATTTTTCCCTTTTTGCCCAAAGATATCCTTTGGTAAACTATTTTCAAAGGTTTACGCTTTGAAGTTCCAGCGATCTTTAAAATTTTTATAAATTTGCGAAAATCTTGAAAACGTACGGTGGTTTTCGGTTATCCGGGAAGGAGTCTCCGCATAGCGCACCATTAAAAATTAACTGCTAAAACCAAGCCCCGTTGAGGGCTTAAAATGAAATCAATCAGCACCAAGGTCTGCACGATATGAAGACAGCTATTCTTATCCATCGCTACTACGTTAACTTCTTTTGACATATCGCGATTATCTAAGCCCTCTAAAGAACATCCACATATACATCTTATGCCTCGAAAAATGAGTGATATTTCACGCGGTAAAAATGTATCTGGTACCTAATTTTTCTGTTTTTAAATTTATATTCATGCTATATTGCTATTTCATATTCACCGTGCAACGTTTGGTGCTCGGAATCGCACTGCTTCCGACTTAGGAAATGCCTGAAGTGTTCTTGACTTGTTCTTTTTCTTGTACTTGACTTGACTGTTCTTGACGGTTGAACTAACCGCCTCCCGGTTAGCTCAACCGCCTCCCGGTTAGCTCAATTGGTTAGAGCGCTGGACTGTTGTGCGGGAGGTCGAGGTCGATGGTTCGAGCCCTGGCCGGACCAACACTCAAGGTCTTAAAATAACTGATGAGAATGCGCTACCTTTCTATAATATCAAGAAATAGATAGACATTCTAGTCTTCTCGGATAAGGACGAATAAACCGTAGGTCCCGTCTCTTGCATCTATTAATTAGTTAATTTGGTTAGGCAGGGGACGTTAAAGAACCCACTCACGAGATTAAAGTGATGTGGTCTGGCCTGTTTACTGGGAATTGGGGGAGGAGGCATCTTGAAATAAGTTTCCTTCGATTGTTTTGTAAACTGCTGATGCAGTCCGGCCAAAGTCCCCCGAAAAGTGTTGTGATGCGCATTTGATGATATCCACATGTTCATTTGGGCAATATAAATATTGAATCATTATTATTATTATTATTATATTGAATTATTATTATTGACTTGAACGAGCAAAATGATGCAAAGTTTGTAAACAAAGCACTATCATTTTAACAGTTGATCTGATGAAACGGCCACATTAGAAAGAAATTAGTATACTTCCACCACAGTGAGCTACTTACTACTTGATTCCATAATGTCAAATTCGGTTTTTTTTTATCTGTTATTTTGCGAACTCATTTTCTGTAGATATGAAATGAATACATAGAGAGGCGAAATATAGTAGGCTTTTGACCTTCAAGTAAGTAAATATCAAAGTAACGCAACGTAACGCCAGGTATCTACAGATTACCTGACTATAATGGAAACGTGGCAATTAATTCATTAAATATGCACATTTCCTTTAATTCGTTTTTTATAACAATTGTTCCTTTATACTCCTCCTATAGAACGTCGATCACTTAAATCAAGGCAAGAAAAAGAATCAAGATTGCTCTTCATTTTAGCAACTCAACATGTTGAGAGTGCTAAAAATATACATGTAGCAACCAAAACTGAGATAATGATAGAATGAGTCGTTAAATTTAAGAAATAAATATTGCTACGTTAAAAATTTAGTAGTTTGAATGGTCTCATCTTAGTCATTATGCTAAGGTTGGCTACTAGATAAGTGAATTTTATTAAAGATGTAATGACCGAACAGTGAGGGTAAATATTGGTGTAATCGTCAAGGAAAAACAAAACAAAACGAAACAATCCTAATAACTGTACATCCATTTATATGAATAAGATAATTAACAAATGGTGAACGGCATAGCGTGTACTATTGAGTTATGGATGCACGCGGGAGGTTGCTAAGCACGAAAGAAGTGTAAGAGTCGCACGAGGCGATAGCTTCTTGAGTGCTTAGCAAACCTCCCAAGTGCATCCATAACTCAATAGTGCACGCTATGGCGTTCACCATTTGTTTTATAACATAACATTGACACATTGGAAGAACAGAAGTCCTTTTATTGAGCTACATCGCAAAAAAATGTTCGTGTAGTCTTACATAACAAGAGAAAACAAGTGTGCGAAAATTCATTCATAACAACCGACTGCACACCAGCAACTCGATAAAGTTTAATCGCGCTTCCTGAAATACCGACCAAAATCCTCTTTTTTATATGTGCACGATCCTTCGCAGTAAAGCACTATTTGAGCAATAGTGAAAATCAGACCTGAAAAAAATTTCAGGCCTGTACGGGATTCGAACCACTGACCTCTGCGATACTAGTGCAGCGCTCTACCAATTGAGCTAACAAGCCAACTGGGAGCAGGCATCAAATTAATTCGACATAAACCCGTAGATTGATAAATCAAACAACAACAAACATATGAAACATATGTATGAACTGCGGTTATGAAACGTATATGATGGCCTGCTCCCAGTTGGCTTGTTAGCTCAATTGGTAGAGCGCTGCACTAGTATCGCAGAGGTCAGTGGTTCGAATCCCGTACAGGCCTGAAATTTTTTTCAGGTCTGATTTTCACTATTGCTCAAATAGTGCTTTACTGCGAAGGATCGTGCACATATACGTTTCATAACCGCAGTTCATACATATGTTTCATATGTTTGTTGTTGTTTGATTTATCAATCTACGGGTTTATGTCGAATTAATTTGATGGCCTGCTCCCAGTTGGCTTGTTAGCTCAATTGGTAGAGCGCTGCACTAGTATCGCAGAGGTCAGTGGTTCGAATCCCGTACAGGCCTGAAATTTTTTTCAGGTCTGATTTTCACTATTGCTCAAATAGTGCTTTACTGCGAAGGATCGTGCACATATACGTTTCAGAACCGCAGTTCATACATATGTTTCATATGTTTGTTGTTGTTTAAAATCCTCTTTATAAGCTCTGTATCCAACAACCGGTAAAAGAGCTCAGCAGAACTATGAACAAACTGTACTGTGGTGTTTACCTTTTGTTTTAGTAACATAACATTGAAACATTGTAACAAGGGTTGCCTTTTATTTAACAAATCTTACGTGATCAGAAAAAACAAGCGCGCGCGGAAAAATAGTCTTAGTATTTGCTCACGTCAGCAGCATACACCCATGCTAAATTAAGCAATCAGAGCGCGCGCTTTGCTTTAGTTATGTTATAATCAGTAACTGACGATTAAGAGCGAGTCTCCGTTCATTTTTCCTCTTCTTCCCTTTCTAAGTCTGCTAAACTAAAGAGAAAGTCAACTTCATGATGACTTTTGGCAAACACGGTTGCATTGATTCGATAGTCTCCTTTGCCTCGCTAAAATTACTATCCTCCCGAGCTACTTGCAAATCAGCTTCATCTGGAGGCAATCTGTGAGACTGTGAGGAATTCCGATGACTGGAATAGTCGTGCACCATCGGTGCCCCAGACTTGCCGCAGTGCTTCTTTTAAGCCGAGTCTTTAAAAAAACACTAGTGCAGCTGTCTTGACGACATGAAGAAATCCCTGGTGCCTGGCCATACTCCATGGAAGCATCAGAAGATGCTTCTTTAGCCACATTCTTCATCTATTGACGATCTGTGGTGTGTACTTTTAAAGGAACAGAAATCTCTCGCGGAAAATGACAACTACAGTATCTCTTTTACGACGAAGATTGCTGTCCATGACAAAGATTGCTGGCTTGTCGTATCGCCCACAAACTGCTTTAAAAAAAGAAGAAAGCAAATCAGTTAAGTGATATCGATTACCATATCTAGCAAGAGAATATAAACAGTTCGATTCATAATCTCGCGATATCTAAATATAGATTAATCAATTAATCATCAATCAATTGATCATCAACCCCTCACACGAAAGAAAACGTCGGCGAAAAGCTCATTAATAGTTGATAGAGTGGAAAGATTTCTCACAAATGCACTTGAAAGAATATGATCAAAATTGTGTTATTACGTATGTTACTATAATAAGAAACCGCCCCTCTATGCTTGGCAATATTTAGTTCTTATTAACCGAGCGGGAGGTCTGTATGGCGAATCTTGACCGAGGTCGCCAGTACAGACCGATCGCAGTGAGGTCTGTACCAGCAACCGTGGTCAAGATTCTCCCATACAGACCGACCTAGCTCGATTAATAAGATTTTTATTATATGGCTGTGTCTTATAAGCCAATTTTTTATATTCTTTGTACCTTTTTTTCTAGACCGGTCTAGATGTCGGTCTAGACGGGAAAATCTAGACCGCTTTCAATATTGATTTTAGCCAATCAAATTCGTGAATTCGGTAGTTCCCAGTCCTTGTGAGACAGCCATATAATAATGACCTGTATTAATCCAAAGCGACTAGGCCAAAGTAGTGAAGTTGTAGTCCAAATCAATTGATTTAAATCCAAACCTGTTCTACGAATTTCTTTCTTTTATAGATTTCCACTAGGCCCTCGCTATTTTGACTTACACCTATATGGGCTGCACAATCGGCATAACAAAGCACCAAACTCTCTCCTTAACCTATGGTGCTCTCAAACGAAGGTTTTGTCACAGTCTTCACTGGCAACAGCACTTTTATAGAATTCACAATAGCCTTCCCTTCCGTAGCCAGGAGATATTTCTCCCCTTAAAAAAAGACGTCTATTTAGGAAACCTACCGATTTCTCTCTGATTAAAGCACAACTCACCCTCTACTCAAAAAGCGCAGCTCTCTCTTTAATCAAAACACAACTCTATAAACAAAGCACAGCTGTCTCCCTACACCAAACGTAACTCTCTTCTAATCGAAGCGCCGCTTTCTCCCTAATCATAGCACAACACTCTTCATAAACAAAGCACAACTCTCTACATAATTAAAGCATAGCCATGACAGGAAGGAAAATGCGTGCACTGTAAGTACCCCCCGTTGCCCCATACAAAGCCTTAGAAAACTTTTCTAAGGCTTTGTATGAGGACAACGGAAGGTACTTTCAGTGCACGCATTTTCCGTCCTGTCATGGTCTACCTAATCAAAGCGCAAGTAAATACATAATCAAAGGACAGCTGTCTTACTCATCAAAGAATAGCTCTCGCCCTATTCAAAGCAACGCTTTCTACTTGGTCAAAAAGCAGTTCTCTATCTAGTCAAAGTAAAGCTCTCTCTCTAATCAAAGTACAGCTCTCTCCCTAATTGAAGCGCACATCTCTTCAAAATCAAAGAACGGCTGTATTCCTAACCTAAGTGTAGCTCTCTCCCTAATCAAAGAGCAGCTCTCTCTCTCAAGTCAATGCACAACTCTCTTTCTAATAAAAGCGCAGATCTCTCTCTAATTAAAGGCGCAGCTCTCTCTTCAATTAAAGTACAGCTCTTTCTCTAATCAAAGTGTATCTCTCCCTCTAATTAAAGCACAGCGCTCCCAGTAATCAAAGCGCAGCTCTCTCTCTTGTTAGAATGCAGCTCTCTCTCTAATTAAAGCGCAGCTCTACCCGAATTTGCAGCGCCGATCTTTTGACAATTAAAAAACAGCTGTCTCCCTAATCTAAGTGGAGATCTCTCCCTAACAAAAACGTAGCTCTTTTTCTAGTCAAAGTGCAGCACTCTTTCCCTAATCAAAGCGCAACTCGCTCTCTGATAAAAGCGCAGCTCTCTTCCTTATCAAAGTACAGCTCTCTCTCTCTAATTAAAAGTGCAGCTTTCTCTCCGAATAAAGTGCAGCTATGCCTTTTTAATCAATCGCAACTCTCTTTCTAATAAAAGCGCAGATCTCTCTCTAATCAAAGAGCAGCTCTATCTCTAAGCAAAGCGCAACACTCTTTCTAGTAAAAAGCGCGGCTCCCTCTCTAATCGAAGTACAGCTCTTTTTACAATTAAAACACAGCTCTCACTCTAATCAAAGGTGCGGCTCCCTTTGTAATTATAGCACTGCTCTCTCCCTAATCAAAGTGCAACTCTTTCTCTGATGAAAGTGCAGCCTTCTCCCTAATCAAAGTACTAATTAATACGCAAGTCCTCTTTCTTCTCAAAGCTCAGCTTTCTCTTCAATCAAAGCACAGCTCCATTCCTAATAAAAGCGCAACTCTATACCTAATCAAAGCACAGCTCTATCTCATATTGCAGCGCAGCTATCTCTGTAAAGAGAGCTTAGGCCTATCATTTATCAAAAGACACAACAGTCTCTAATTAAAGCACAGCTTTCTGTAATCAAAGTATAGCTTTATTCTAGTTTGAAGTGCAACTCTTTCTTTAATCAAAGCGTAGCTCCTCCTCTAGTCAAAGCGCAGCAATTTCCCTAATCAGTACAGCTCTTTCTCTCTTTCTCTGATCAAAGCGCAGCTTTTTCTATAATCAAAGCGCAGGTCTCTCCCTAATTAAAGTGCAGCTCTATCCCTAATCAAACGTCAACTCTGTCTCTAATTAAAGCATAGCTCTTTCTCTAACCAAAGCGCAGTTCTCTCTTTAATCAAAGCGCACCTCTCTCTCTTGTCAAAGCACAGCTCTACTCTTAATCAAAGCGCAGCTTTTTTCTCTAAAGCGCAGCTCTCTCCCTAATCGAAGCGCAGCTCTCTCTCTAATTGAAGTGTAGCTCTTTCCCTCTTCAAAAAACAGTTCTTTCTCTAATAAATTACTTCAAAACGATCCAGAGACAAGCACTATCTTTTCGCAGTCTCCGCTCATTTCATTCAAACGCGACAAAAACATAGGCAATTTTTTGGTCAGAAGTTCTATTCAGACTAATGACCAACCAGGCACTTTTAAATGCACTCGTGCACGATGCAAAACATGTCCTTTCATTCACAACACTGATAAAATATTGGGACCTAAACGATCCATTAAGATCACCGATCACTTCACGTGCACCTCCGCCAATGTAATCTATTGCATAACTTGCACTTATTGCAAAAAGATATACATCGGCGAAACAGGCAGAAGACTAGGTTACCGATTCCGAGAACACCTTCGAGACGTGGAAAGGAATGACAAGGACACATCGAAACCAGTCGCTAGACATTTTAATTTACCTAATAATTTTAAGCAACATATGGCAATCTGCGGTCTTTCCTTGCACTTAGGTAGCACGGAAAGCCGTAAAAATCTTGAACAAAAGCTCATCTTTCAAACCGGCAGTCTAAATCCCACAGGGATCAACGAACGCTTTTCATTCCACTAATTTATTCATGGTTTTCTCGTTGCCATGTTCCCACCAATAACGTAGCTCCATTTTCCGTCTTTAAAAGCACACACAACCCACAATTCCTCTATTCGCTCCGACGAAGGGCTAACGCTCGAAACGTCAGCTTTTGTAATCGTTACGGTGGCCAATTTACCATTTCAACTTTGTTGATATATCCAAATTATTTCTTTACTCCCACCGACTCAGCCCCAAACAGTTTCTTTAAAAACTATCAGCCTTTCTCTAATAAAAGTGCAGCTCTCTCTCTTTATTCAAGGCGCAGCTCTCTCTCTAATCAAAGTGCAACTCTCTCTGTAATTAAAGCAGAGCTCCCACTCCTATGAAATCGCATCTCTCTTTCTCTAATCAAGGTACAGCTCTTTTTCTACTGAAAGCGCAGCTCTCTCCCTATTCAAAATACAGCTATTTCTCTGATAAAATTGCAGCTATCTCCAATCCTAGCTCAGCTCTCTCTCTAATAAAAGTGCAACTCTCTTTCTAATCCAAGCGTAACTCTCTCTTTATTCAAAGCGCAGCTCCCACTATAATCAAAGCGCAGCTCTCTCTAATCAAAGTACGCCTCTTTCTCTTATCAAATCGCAGAACTCTCTCTAATCAAAGCACAGCTCTATCCCTAATCAAAGTGCAGGTCTCCCTCTAATCAAACCGCAGCTCTTCTTCTAATTAAAGTACAGCTCTTTCTCTGACCAAAGATCAGCTCTCACTGATTAAAGCACATCTCTATCACTACTCAAAGCGCAGCACTATCACTAATCGAAGCGCACCTCTCCATCTAATCAAAGCACAAATCCATTCTTAATCAATGCGCAGCTTTTTCTGTAGTCAAAGCGCAGCTCTATCCCTAATTAAAGCGCAAATCTCTCTCTAATCAAGGCGCAGCTTTCTCCCTAATCAAAGTAAAGCTCTTTCCCTAATAAAAGTGTAGCTCTATGTCTAATTAAGGCGCAGCTCTCTCTAATCCAAGCGCTACTCTCTCTCTAATCAAAGTGTAGCCCCTTTTCTAATTAAAGGGCTGCTCTTTTTCTTATCAAAGTACAGTTCTCTCTCTAATTAAAGGGTAGCTCTCTCTCTAATTCAAAGTACAGCTCTTTCTCTAATAGAGGTGCAGCTCTCTCTAATCAAGGCGCAGCTCTTTCTTTAATCAAAGTGCCACTCTCTCTAATCCAAGCACAACTCTCTCTTTAATCAAAGCGGAGCTCTCTCCCTAATTAAAGCGATCCTGTCTCTTTCTAATCAAAGTACAGCAGCTCTCTCTCTCTAATTAAAGCGCAGCTTTCTTTCTAATTAAAGGACAGCTCACAATCTTATGAAATCGCATCACTCTTTAATCAAAGTTCAGCTCTTTCTCTAATAAAAGCGCAGCCCTCTCTCTAATCAAAGCACAGCTTTATCCCTAACTAAAGCGTAGGTCTCTCTCTAATCAACCGAAGCTTTCTCCCTAATCAAAATAAAACTCTTTCACTAATCAAAGCTCCGCTCTCTCTGATTAAAGCTCAGTTCTATCTCTACTCAAAGCGCAGCTCTTTCATTAACCAAAGCGCAACTCTCTCTCTAATAAAAACGCGGCTCTCTATCCCTAATCATAGCGCAGCTATCCCTTTATCAAAGTACGCATCTTTTTCTAACCAAAGCCCAGCTCTATCCCAGATTATAGCGCAGATCCTTTCCTAATCAAAGAACAGCTGTCTCCCTAATCTTAAGGCAGATCTCGCTTTGATCAAAGTGCATCTCTCTTTTTGATAAAAAGCGCAGCTCTCTCTTTAATTAAAGTACAGCTCTTTCTACAGTACTTTCTACATACATGGGACCAAAGTGATGATCAAGAAAGTTCGATTTCATCCAATCAGACAAGTGGTGTATCTCACTGAAATTTATCCCTACATAGAAGTCAAAGAGAAGATAAATACAATCAAACCGTTCCTGGATACTCCGTTTAAACACAAAATAAAAGCGGTAAAAGAGAGGCAACATAGCAAGTACCTATATACAAGCACGTTTTACACAAAACCTCGACATCTATATGTGATAAAGCGATTGGAAGAATTACAAGGAGCATAATCCAAAGACTTATTTAGCTCATATGATATGGACTTGCTTTACATGTGACGAAACATGACTAAAACGTGGAAACATTGCCACGGTCGTTACGCGACCGTATTCCGGACGCGCGCGCAGGAGCAGGAAAGAGGAAGAGAAGGAAAGAGTGTACATGGAATGACCACTGTAATAAACTGTTTTAAACTGTCACATTTGTTAGTGATAATGTCTTATCGTGAGTGTAAATGAGTCCCAAGAACTGAGTAAAGTTGAGGAATAAAATGACTAGAACGAGTGAGTAAATGTGAAGAATAATTAACAACTATTCACCGAAGTGGAGGTGGTTAGTGGTGGATATTTACCGAGCCGCTTCGCGGCTCGGTAAATATCACCCGCTAACCACCGACACTGAGGTGAATAGTTGTTTTAGTATATACTAAAACAGTGAGATAATATACACCACCAAAAATTTATTTAAATTCATAAATTCCAGCAACGATTCCAACATTTTCCCGCGCGTAACGATCCAACGCGGCTCGGATCGCGGTAAGTGATTTTTTGTTGTAAAAACTGCCGTCACGTTTTTTCGCTGACAGATAAAATTTTGTTTAGCTCTGGTGGCGACATTTCTTCAAATGGTGTTGCAAACTCTTTTTTTTTTTGAAACCATTCTTTAAAAAATACCATTCAACTTTTATTTTTAGGTGAACAAGTGAGGTTACGCAAGATTAATTTGCATTTGTAAACAAAACCTTTTTCATTGGTTTTTATCGATAAACTCCCGGTTACCATTACCTTTAAACACGGCCAAACCAAATTTAGTCGCTTTCTCTGTGTTTTCAGGGACTGCTTCGTCGTTATTCAAGTGATTTATTCGCTTTTCACGGATGCAAACCGGCACGCCATTATTTCCCGATGTGATAAAACTCGAAGTGTCTACCTCCACACTCATTTCTTACCTGCTCACGAAGAGTGTGGACAATGGCGAGTACTCAGGATCTTTTCGCGATTCTAAAGTCGTATTGACAAAAAATGCATGCTGTTCATGCTCGCGTAAAGTATCAGGAAAATGTGTCGAAGGAATATAAAAAATATGCTGAGAATGGAACGATCCCCAAAAGATTGAAATCAATGAAACGTCACCCTAAGATGCAAAGTCCTGAAGCTCAGAAACGTGTCAATGAAGCATACCATGAAGTAGAATGTGCGGTCTTAGATCAAGCGATTCAAGAGATTGAAAAGAATCTTGCCGTACACAAAGAACAATATCAATCCTTGCTACAACAGCGACAAAGTGAGCGACAAGTACTGGAAGGCAGGAAAGAAAAGACACCCAGAATATCTTCCCCCACACAGGTGAAAATTGAATTGGTTGAATTACAGAAAAAATACTATCAACTCTGTGCCAAGTTAGACACATTCTCAAAATCTAGCGGGAACAAAGATATCTTACACACGGGTGAAGAGAGTATTAGTGGTGTATGAGGCGGTGATAGTTTAGGGAAAGTGGTGAGACAATAATATATAAAAAGCAGAGAACCTTACATTTTTTCATTAGTATCGCTGTGACACGAAATGGGAGTCGTGCTACCTTGATAAATTTCTGATTGGATAATGCTACACCTTTGCGCTACTACAATAGAGCATTCACGCGTTCGGATAACAAAGAGCGTCACGAGAAAAATTCATGCGTGAACTCAAGGGTCAATCCAAATCAATGGTTCCCTTCAACTGTGAAGACCCATTCCATTCCACCCGTGACTACAGACCCGACTCAGTCGTTCCATCTATCACAAAGGTGGTGTGAGGGATTCAAATTCAAATCACCCAGTAGCATATTAATCGTGGGACCTTCGGGATGCGGTAAAACTTGCTTCACCAAATCATTACTGCTACAAAATTTGGATGAATTGTTTGCGTCACCCCCTGCCGTCATTCACTACTGTTACGGTGCTTGGCAAGATGGATACCGTGAGATGCATCAACATGGTATAAAATTTCACGATAACCTTCCCAATGAAGAACAGTTAAAGCAATGGTTCCCTAAAGATGGTGGAATACTGGTCATGGATGATCTTATGACAGAAGGAGGAGACGATAAAGAAGTGTTAGACCTTTTCACCAAACATTCTCATCATCGTAACATTATCTATCTTTGTCACGATATGTTTCCACCTGGCAAATATGCAAAAAGTATTTCAAGGAATGATCATTACGTGGTTGCTTTCAAAAACCCACGCGATCAATTGGGTTTCAAAAATTTATTGTTACAGGCCTATCCCATGGAATGGCAAGATATTATGCAAGTGTATTCTGAGGCGACTCAACGACCCTATGGGTATCACCCTGGATTTACATCCTGCTAGTAAGGATGCTCACCGCGTATTCAGTCATCTTTTGACATATGAAGGATGTATGCGATTGTATCCTAGAAAAGTGAAACTTTAAAACAGCCCTACACATTGGTCAGAAATCGTTTAGGAACATCTACCAGCAAGTACACATAGAGAAAACTTTAGTGCGTGTGTGTGACCATGACTTATAATTCACAGGATCTAGATGTCTTTGGCGAACCACTAGAAGAAGATGAAGAGACTGAGAACACAGATGATGAAGAAAATGATGATGCAGGTGAAGATGAAAGACAAGGATGACGGTGACGATGATGATGATGACAATGTCAGTGTGAATCCGTGGTCAGAATTGAAACAGGAAGTGAAAGATGATATGGAAACAACTTTGGCTGAACAAGAAGAAGAACAGGAAAAAGAGGGGACATCCGAGAATGACAATTCGCTCTTACTTTTAGCTAGGCGTAAGTTGAGAAGGTTATACTTGCATCGTCTAAAGTGGTATAACCGTATTAAACAGGATAAAATACATAGGGAAGTCATGCATACCGCTCGACGATTGATGAATGAAGACGGTATGGATGAGGAGGAGGCCTTTGCCGTGGACAGGAGAAAATTACTATTGAATCGTCTGATCAACAAACCGTTATTGGATGAAATCGATGATGATGATGATGATGAAAAAGAGGAGGAAATGAACACTGTGTAACCACTGTAGTATGCATGTATTTTTACGCGAAACAAAGACAAAATAGAATCATTTTGTAAACAATATTTTGTCGAATTTTATTTATGACCATACTAAGTTAAGAAATGTACATCATCTGCTAGTCCGTTATTAGAAACTTCTATCACATCAAACTCTCTGGGTGTTACCTGCGACACCTCTGTGTTCGATTCTACCAGTGTGTTCAATGGACCTGTCTTTGCAGACATGTGGTCTACAACCATTTCTGGCAGTAAAGGAGGGTGCTGGGATTTTCTCTTTTAGCTTATAAGGACGAGTTCTCTTTGCTCGCTGCTTTCTCTTGTTTTCGAAGACTCTACATGAGAAGAAAATTATACATTTTAATATATTTTATATTCCTACGATAATTGTCTTAAACCCTCAAACTTACTTGTTATCTTTAGTAAACTTCCATAGGTGATCTGGACGAATCACGGTCCTCTCATATTCTCCATTATCAAAACAATTCATACGCGAAAGAGTACAGCTCCCGTTATGTCTCCAATCATTCTCTCTTCTCTCTTTCTCTCTCAGAATATCGGGAAGTTTGCTTCAATGAAGTCACAAATTTGATTCGGGAACATACCCCCTTTTACTGTACTAAACTTAAGACCGTCGACTCGATCCCTCACTAAAGTTCGGCAGAACTTAGAATAGCCTTTGCAATAACAAATGAATAAAGGCTGATAGTTTCGAAAGAAACTGTTTGGGGCTGCGTCGGTGGGAGTAACGAAATAATTTGGATATATCAACAAAAGTTGAAATGGTAAATTGACCACCGTAATGATTACAAAAGCTGACGTTTCGAGCGTTAGCCCTTCGTCGGAGCGAATAGAGGAATTGTGGGTTGTGTGTGCTTTAAAGGCAGAAAATGGAGCTACGTTATTGGTGGGTGCATGGCAACGAGAAAAACATGAATAAATTAGTGGAATGAAAAGCGTTCATTGATCCCTGTGGGATTGAGACTGCCGGTTTGAAAGATGAGCTCATCTCATCATGAGCTCATCTTTCAAATCTTTCAAACTTTACTCAGTTCTTGGGACTCATATACACTCGCGGTAAGACATTATAACTAACAAATGTGACAGTTTAAAACAGTTTATTACAGTGGTCATTCCATGTACACTCTTTCCTTCTCTTCCTCTTTCCTGCTCCTGCACGCGCGTCCGGAATGCGGTCGCGTAGCGACCGTGGCAATGTTTCCACGTTTTAGTCATGTTTCGTCACATGTAAAGCAAGTCCATATCATATGAGCTAAATAAGTCTTTGGATTATGCTCCTTGTAATTCTTCCAATCGCTTTATCACATATAGATGTCGAGGTTTTGTGTAAAACGTGCTTGTATATAGGTACTTGCTATGTTGCCTCTCTTTTACCGCTTTTATTTTGTGTTTAAACGGAGTATCCAAGAACGGTTTGATTGTATTTATCTTCTCTTTGACTTCTATGTAGGGATGAATTTCAGTGAGATACACCACTTGTCTGATTGGATGAAATCGAAATTTCTTTATCATCACTTTGGTCCCATGTATGATCATACCATTCCGACTCATAGCCACTCTTATACACCCATTGCTAGATTTCCATTGGTCTATCATTGATTGACACACGTCATGACTCGGTAACAATTTGGACAGACAAGTAATTGACTTTGATCCGAAAAAATGTAAGGATGCTATGACTTGATTAAAATTTGATGGACAGATAATAATGAGACTACCTAGGTTACAACGCCTACTGGCATTTCGTATTTTCCCCCGGTTTGTATGCTCTACGGTTCATTTTTCCAGAGAAATGGGAATGTTCATGAGCATGGTGCTGCGTTTTTGAAAACCCTTTTCGTTCGATTTTTTTCCTGATAATTTTTTTAAACGGGAGATTTATTTATTTCTCTTCGAATCATTGTCATTGAATTTTGTCGATGTATCGTTGTTATTTTCCTCACTTGTGGAATTTTGTATAGAGTTTAAATCACTTTCGTTACTGCTAGTGATCACACTCGCGCGATACAGTTTATATTTAATTAAGATTTGAACTAAAGTAAATAATTTTATTTAAAAAAAAGGTATCGCATGTTTATACCTCAAACGGACCACTGTTCATTTTCAGAGAATTTTGAATACTTATGAACTGAGTGATCACCATCCGAACTATTTTCATTTTATTGGAGTAGGATGAATTATTCACATCCCATCATAGAGTTTAGGAGGAAACAAACCTCTTTTATTCTCGATTTTATTTACACGATACGAATGCTAAATGACATCTTGAAATCACTTTTACCATTGGAAGTATGAGTCGCCATCTTGCGTTTTATTGTCTCCATTGTTTGTCTCACTCTGATGTTTGACTGTTAGGGTTTTTATTTTTATTTTGATATGGGAATAAGTGCCTTAGGGTGAGAGTTAGGGGTGTGGTCGTGTGAGTGACCGAAATAACCCAGGTTTGAATCCTGGTCACGACAAATTTTTTCCTTTTATTCTAAAATGAACGTTTTTTTGAATATTAATTTTATCTTGAAATCATTTTCCCTAAGGGAGGATTAAACACCATCTTAGGTTTCATTATTTTTATTGTTTTACACCATCTTAGATTACCTTTATTTTTTCAAATTATGAAAAAAAACACGCTCCTATAACCTACGCAATTTAACCCTAAACCAGGATTTATTCAACGCTTTTAATTTGTGTTTCCTTCCTACATCTCTCATACATTTCCTTCCAATTTTCAAGTGTGGATACTCTATTGTCCTAGAACCGGTATGGGTAGTTGCGTGATACTATGTATCATTCATAAGAAACACTCATATTTCGTCTATCCACTTTGGTTTCTAGAGTGCTCTTATTATTTTTAAATTGTCCTGCCAAAACGCTTCTCTCTCTTTTTCTTCTTCTTTTAGTACACACCAGTCGCATTAACCGCAATCACAGGAGAAATCGTAAAAGTCAGACATTATAATACTGACCAAGAGTTTATAGCGACAAGGTCTACCCTAACACTTTGACAGCTTGTCAATCCCTGTGTCTTACGATCGTACACCTCTTACATTTTTTAAACGTAAAAGTCATACGTCCTGAATAATAACCCCTCGTACTCCTACACGGTACGAATAAAATATCCTCGGCCGAGACACTCGGACCCAGACCCCGCGGGATGTGCTAGTCAGGCCCACTATACTAACGAAGGGCTAACGCTCGAAACGTCAGCTTTTGCAATCATTACGGTGGCCAATTTACCATTTCAACTTTGTTGATATATCCAAATTATTTCGTTACTCCCACCGACGCAGCCCCAAACAGTTTCTTTCGAAACTATCAGCCTTTATCCACTATACTACTACTTATTTATTTATGCTATCCGTTTATACAGATATAAGAGCTGACGAAGTCTTGGAAATGAGATTATTCGATCACAACTTTCGAGCCTCAGATAAAGAGATGCATAAAATGTTGCAGGAAGCAAACCTTACAGGACGCGGTTACAAAAAGGAAGTCATTAGGAAATTTGTTGAGGGGGAAGGTGGCAAACAAAAATATCAGGTAAGTGATCCATTATGGCCTGCCAAAGTAAGAAATTTCCAACTAATCTGACTACATTCATTTTCTTTACCTTTAGAAAATCCATTTATTGTACAAACAAGTCAATTGCCATAAAGCGTTGAAAGTCGAAAAAGAATCGAGACGCTTATTCCCAGGTACGACAACTAAACTAAGTTTTTGATCCCCCCTTACTTGAACAACAAACTACAAAAATGTCAATCCACGGATTGATAAGAGATGTGCTTATAGTAATTTCTACTATACTTAGTCAAACATTAGATATAGTATGCACTGAGTTTAATACTGCTTCTCTATTCTGTTCTTTGACAGCCATGATAGGAAAAGATATGGTAAAACAGTTTAAAAAGGAAGTAAAATACAGGCACCTAACAAACATGCGGAAGTGTAAGGTGGG
This sequence comes from Stylophora pistillata, assembly GCF_964205215.1. NCBI lineage: Eukaryota > Metazoa > Cnidaria > Anthozoa > Scleractinia > Pocilloporidae > Stylophora > Stylophora pistillata. Next base: position 35,297,582 of record NC_142522.1, read on the forward strand.
ACTTGAGATTCACTTCCCGGGAGATCAGAGTTGCTCAGACGACGGTCAGAAAGCTATGTCTAAACGGGACGCGGGAAACCCTTGCAATGGGTGCACAGGGTGCTATGTCATAGTCATAATCAATAATACTAAACGTCATGATTTTGATAAGCAATAAAACTTTCAATTGTGAGTGATCTTTTTAATACTGGTTTAGTCAGCATCACAAAATTTGAAAATCAAGTGCAAATAGGGAGTACTTAATATCCCTGGCGTGCAAAAAATGAGGATATTTTTTTTATTCTATGGCACAAGATAGTGTAACATTAGGAGTGGAAAGCCTTTATTTCAAAAACTTTGTAACAATCCGTTTCGGATGAAGTTCTCGAGTCCCTAGAAATTGTCTCGCAAAGCGTTTTAAAACACCATTTTTTCTCCTGACTTTTTTCTCAGCGTAAGCTTAACAGCGTTTGATTTGCGAAAAAAAAAAAAAAATGACACTTAAGAGTGTGTCCTCGATTGCACCAGGCAACCGGGCAGTCGTGCTACATACCTTCTCCCCGGTTTCAGTAAACCATTGCCCGTTTTAAGGGTTTACCCCAAACCTCAAACAGACAAACTGGTTTCTGTTCTGGTTATTTCTGGGAAGATACACCAACTTCCCCTCCCCCAGTTTTTCTAGGTTTTCACCGAGGAAATCGCTTTAAAATAGGTAAAATTAATGAAGCCCTCACTGTAATGGTATGACCTAATTGTTACATCCTTTATGAATGCACGGCGCAAGTATCAGTCAATTTAATTGACGGCTTGTCAATAAACCAAGGCAAATAGCTGTGCTTTTAAACTTTTCGATTTATTCAAATATTTAAAAATTTTAAGGTCAAATCAGTATCTCCGCTTGCCAGAAAGCTACAACTCTTAATTTAATGCCCCTTTATGATCCATCATTTCATCTCTGAATGTATAAAAAAAGTGTTTGGGCACTGCCATATTTTTGTCTTGGATGCCTTTAAAATCTGCGACTGTGACAAGCTTCTCTCAACTACGCCTGTCATGCAATTGTGGCTTTAAGCGGTCACCTAAGCAAATAAACCCACATTTTACAGCTATTCATAAAAGACAATTGATCAAGGAAGCTATGATTCTCGAGATTTTAAGTAGGAATGGAACATTTCACGTTGATGGAGAAGTATATATGTAGGCGAAATTTTGATGGGAAAATCGTAGCGTTTCTCTCTTCTGTTGTTTATTAGTTTAGACATTTGCTAAAATCAGCAAATATAACTTTTGTACGGTACAAAACATTCATAAGTCTTTGATTTGCTTGTTCATTATCGCACTGTTTATAATTAGGAAATTGTGACAGTAGAGGAGGAGGAAATTTTAAAGTCACGTGCCGCGTGCTTGTTAACATCCAATTCTCCGTGTGCAACAACTTCGGCTGTTGCAGACAGTGGATGACGAGAAACTCTACCCTCTCACTTGTTCTATGCCTGCTCAAATCGCTGTTGCAATAGGAAACTAGTCGCTCTTCTCTACTTAACCTAAGCGTTGGTCCGTCTCCAAGAAACGGGCTATTCTCTGCGCAAACAGAGCAAAATTAACAGTAACAACAACAAGCGATATTCTCCGAACCCAAACCCCAAAAAACAATTCACTGTTGCTTGCCTGAACATTGCGCTGTTCTCTTTCTGACTAAAACGGTTTCTCTGCTTATTAATTAATTGTAAAGCACAACTTTCTCTCAATCGGAGCACTGTCGTCACCATAATTAGAGTTTTGTTTCTTTCAATCATAATGAGCTTCTCTCACCAACAAAAGCGCAGTTTCCTCCCAAGTTCTTTTCTGTCCAATCAAAGCCCAGCTTTTATTTCTAGCACCCAAGGAAAGTGTGAGGTTTAAAATCTCTTTTCTCTCTAAGATCAGGCTCAGATTCTTCGTGGCTGCTTTACATCGAGACAATTTTAACATTCATGTGATTTTGAGGCCATAAGTAGTCTTCTGTTGGAGCCTTACAAAGTCGGCCAAGCGCTTCTGGAACATACATAAACTGTATAAGAATATGCCATTGATTCGCCCTTCCCTGTCTTAAAATAGATCATAGATTTTGACCCTTTCATCAGTACTTCCCATGGAATGATCACACTTTTGCCCTTATCCTAGTGCGAGGCAAACATATTTCGCTAATTATCACATGTTCAGATACAATGAATATATGAAGTTCATATACAATGAATATATGAAGTTCATATATTCATTGTATCTGATTTATCATCACGGGTTTATTACGAATCAACTTAACGGCCTGCTCCCAGTTGGCTTGTTAACTCAATTGGTAGAGCGCTACACTAGTATCGCAGAAGTCAGTGGTTAGAATCCCGTACAGGCCTGATTTTTTTCAGGTCTGATTTTCGCTATTGCATAAATTGCGCTCTCTACTGCGAGGATCGTGCATCATACGTATCACATGTTCGTTGAGAAAACCTAGAGCACGAAGTAATGCATCTTGGTATACGATACCGGTTTTCAAATGCGAACGCCTTCTGAACGCTTTAAATTATCTATAGGCGGCCTTCTACAGCTTCCGGATATAAGCATATTATGCTTTCAGGCGAAAGAAAGATATCAAGACAAGCTATGGAGCTGGGACCTTTAAAATAAATGTGTCAATGAACAGTCCGGGCCATAGCCAGTTTTATCTATTCCACTATGTCATGAAACATGGCGTCACGGTCCATGTTTTAAATTCTTGGGCTAGCACCACATTTTAGTCCTGCATTTTTGTCTCTGATATTCATGGGCCTTAGGACCCAGTTAATTTGCAAGAGCACAATTCCCAAGCTTCTTCTAAGAGTACATCCGGAAAGTAATCTAGTATTACAGCTTTATATTCTAACAAGAGGGTATTACTCTTAAAGGATCTTAGGTTACGCGTGCTATTTATGAAAAGAACTGTTGTCACGTATTTCATCATTATACCCCTTCCGATTTAGCAAGATTCACTAATTTGATCGTTTGAAACTCAGTTTAAACTCAAAATAAATTCCGCTGATCAGTTCGAACCTGATAACATACGGCTTTGAATTGGCGATCTATGGTTGTTGGCGGTCGTTGGCACGCTTGCACTGAGGTAATACCCAATACAAAGGAACAGGCGCCCTTTCAGGCGACTTATTTGCGTGCTGTTCCCACCATAGTACTGCATTGCGCATCATAAAATCTATATTATGTGTAAATTGTCATTTTATTTCAATCCAAAGAAAATGAACCACTCTTCCTGTTTAGAAGCTTTATTAATCGATAATATGGAATTGCAAGGAATGTTCGTGAAGATCGTGATAATAGAAAGCGCTCGTTGTTATCATGATACTCAAAACAATATCATTTGTACTTTTGCTCAGGAACAAAGCTGCTAACACGTGGCATGAAGAGTCCCCAAAATTTTCTACTTTCATTTTTTAGCTCTTAATTGTACATGTTTGCTTCCTAAACGCCGAGGAAAGGCTAGACTTAAAAGTGGAATCACTACGACAAAGAAACGTGATGTGACTAATGATTTTTATCTCGTTTTTGATCACCGAACAATCTCTGCCATCGAGTTGCTTTTATTTTGAAGTTGAAAATGGCGCCATGAAAACGCCCTACAAAGTATGGCTCCTCTATCAAGTTAGTTGGCTCGACGAGTGCGGAAAATAACGGTAATCCGGTTTCTGATTCGCTCGCCTAGTAAGGATAATTACGGGAATCCTGCCTTCTGATTGGCAACGCGAATGGGCAGTAAGGGTATGGTAGGTCAAGTCATGCCTCCTAGGAATTGCCCGCTTTCGCTCAATTTTGCACAAAAAAAGTCTTGAAGTTGCCTTATAAACTTCGGAGCATCAATAAGACTCAAGCTCAAGGGTGTGGTTTTCAGAGTTCTTCTTTTTAATTATACCAGTATGTTTGGTTAATCATTTTTTCAAACTTTATTCTGGAGAATGATAATGTGGATCTCAGCTCGAAAGTCGGTTCATTCTGTTTTTTTCCCTAATATTTTCATAGTTTGAATTTCAAAGTTGTCAGTTGCTCGATCTTGAGTGACACACGTCAAACAGCTTTCAGCTTTTTAGGTTCGTAAAGTTACCGGGTCTTTAAAGAAATGAGCCCCGGGGTAAGAAAGAAATCGGGATACGCTTAGGAACCAGTCTTTATTTATCACCGCCGGTAGAGGGGAAGTGGGATGGAGGAATTTTGGTGGGTCACAATAAAATCTACCCGATCCCGTAAGGCTCTGTAGTATTCTATAGGTCCCTCCTCATTTGCGGTCATTTTCCTTTATCCCCCCTCCCTTTATATCCTCTTAACGACGACTGATCTCCCCTCCATTCCCGCTGAAAAACCTGTAACCATCCCCCAACCCCTCAAGCTATGAATAAAGAATGGTGCCTATACTAAAAATGTATTGCAAATTGTAGCCTCATTCAAAACTGGGCTATTGGACAATTTTTTATACCCAAGATGGGAAAATGTTCCTGCTACTGTTCTGCTAAGTAGAGCTGGATAATTTTGTAACACTCTGCATACCCTAAGGGGAGGAGTAGCGGATGCTTTGTTGAAAAAGGGACCCAGAGATTTTCCCTTAAGTTACAGGTTCTAATCAAGAAAATTTAAACTTCTCCTAGTTATAATTGTGTCATAGAACTGTTGGTTAATTACAACAAAATGGGACGCAATAAAAGCAGGGTTAAAATGCTGAAAATTATTAAGTGTGCTTTCTCGGCTGGAATTTCTTGTTTTAGTTTTCGAAGGAAAAAGCTTAAAAAAAAAAGGGAAAAAAAGACTGCTACATTGTCGCCTAAGTGATATTCTTTCTCCCAAATTTAACCTCTTCGCGTGACCCACAAACAATCTTAAAATGTGTACCCGTTTGCTTGCTAATTATAATTGGCTATTAATTGTGTTCACAGTGGGAACGAGACCAATAAAACAGTTGAAGAGATAGAGATTGGGGAAGGTGATGAAGTTGCATGTAAAGTAAAGCCGTAAAAAGAAGATCTATGCTAATGAAGTTGGGTACCCTAGATTGTGTTTATACTGGTTTAATATACTCTGAAAATATATCTGCTGGTCCTTCTTCCTTTGTAAAAGATGTTCCAAATTCAGAGCGACGTTTTATTTCGAAGAGCATCGAACAGATCCCCCAAAAGACTATCATTGACTATCACTGTCGAGCCCCTTAAGAGCGCTACACTTTTCCTGAGCACAGCATTTTACTGAGCTAAACTACAAGGCAATAATCTGCCTTATCGAAACGGTCTTCCCTGCTTTTCAGAGTGTTGTGTCCAAATCGATCCCTGTACTGAGATCAAACAAAGCGCCGTACTATGGCAAATCAAGCACTATCTTGTGACTAATCAACGCGTGGTGCTATGCGTAAGCAAACGCTGTAATGTGCTTAACCAAGTTCCTGTACTCTGCTTTACCCAAGTGCTTTACTGTGTCCATATGAAACAATCAAAGAGCACTTCTGCGTTTAATTAAAGCGTTGCACTGAGTTTTATTTAGGCGCCTTGCGTGCGCTGCGAGACTCGCTATGATAAACAAGTTGTGCACTCGTTTTTGACTTGACTAAACCAGGAATTCAATGCACTTCGCAATGGAATGTTCAAGACGAAGCGTTAACAAAGTCATGTGCTAATGTGCTATCGTTTCTGCATTATCAGGCTCTTTACTTGAATCAGCATCTCGGGCCCACTTTAAAACTTCTCTCTTGTATCTTTGAGCGGCGAAAAAAAAAGAAAACTTTCCAGCAGAGCAACGGTCGCGCACACAAAGACGAAAGCCCACAATCAGATACAAAGAACTTTAACACAGATTTTAAAGACAACTTTTATTGAAATCAAAACTTAACTTCGTTAAGTTAAAGTCTATGACAATGCTAAAACTAGAATTACTGAGACTTAAGAGAGAACAATGGAAACTCGTTTTCTATTTTCGTTCAGCTACTCCCACTCAATAGTGATTCGAACGCAAAACGCCTCAATGGTTATCCTTCCCCCACGTCTAAAGCGACGAGGAATGGCCATGGAGGAAGCGAACTGATGCAGATCGGATTTCGAATGGATCTCGACGCCTGTTTTGCACTTTGCGACCCTGCCCTTGGCTGCCATAAGGACTTCCATTTCTTCAACCAGTTGTTTCCGGGACTTCCCTGATGGCCTCATGGTGTCTTGAGGGTGCAAAAATCAAAAGATAACAGTTATGAAACCGTGGATCAAGTAGGTTATTCAAGAAGCAATTTTAAAGCATGACGCTACAAGGCTATGATGAGGACAGTTGCGTCGGTGGTAGGTATTACAAGATTGTTTTTATCGAGTTGAGACGTCAGCTATAGAAACTCTTTCCTGTAGCCATGCAATTTACATTATCACCTCAGTTTATTAAACCACGGCCAAATCATTTCATGACAAGAACAAGTTTTTGTTTTTTTTTTAATTGTTATTCTCTTTCTAACCGAATGCAAGGGTTGTCATAGGAAACATTGGCACTATAGAGCGCTGGACTGTTGTGCGGGAGGTCGAGGGTTCGAGCCCAAGCCGGACCAACACTCAGGGTCTTAAAATAATTGAGAAGAATATGCTGCCTTTCTATAACATCATGAAATGGTTAGATATTCTAGTCTTCTCGGATAGGGACGAATAAATGGAGGTCCCGTCTCTTGCAGGGTTGGGGGCAGGAGACGTTAATTTCCCACGCACGAGATTACTGTGTGATGGATGTCCTCCCCTGGGGTGGGATGGGTGGTTAACAGGACCCCCGTTGATACGAGTGTTTACTACACTGAAGGGGCTATCCTGTATAAATATAGATATATAGATATAGAATGATATAGATATAGATATAGGTCCGTACACAAACGACCGAGGACCAATATTCCCCTTGCAGTACGCCTCGAGCAAACGAGGTTCGTAAGCACTTGGACCAAACTTGTTTAAATGAATTTGCCAGCTTTTGCGAACAAAAATACACGGATCAAGTAAGAACTAATCGGAACGCTCTGACTTAACTCAAGACTACCTTACCATATGATCGGAATTAGAAATTTTAAGATTCAGATCTTAAGATTTTAAGATTCAGATCACCTGAACGCTGAGGTAACTCACCTGGTAGAAGCTTTCCTTCCTCCAGTAAAACCTGCATCACTTGTGATCGTGTGCAGTTCACTTTCCTTTGATAGAAGAGGTTCGTCATATAAGCCGAGGAGTTGGCCAGCAGCTCTCCTGTCGAAAGCACTGTGCGGGACTCTTCTTTATTAAATCCATGGCCTTCAAAATCTGCCTTTTGTAGCATCTGCTGCACCTTCTGTTCTGTTAATCTAACATTGTCAGAGTAGCGAACCCTCAGAGTGATAGACTCTTTCAAATACCGATCGGTGCTCACTCCATCTGTGATAGGATTAAAGTATAACTCGTTATTCGCGCCTGAAGCTTGCAAGAATTCAATGGTAACTGCATGTCTTTTCGATATCCTGTTTTCACGCAATTATGTTTGCAGAGCGGCAGATAACTTGCCCATCGAGTACAAGATCAACCCCATGACATTTGCACGCAGAGTTGCTATTCGTCAACGCTTCACTTTGTTCCACGATTCTCGTTAAAGAACCTCAGACTTTATTACCCACGTGTGTTCTTCGTTATGTTTTTTGCGAATATAGAAACAGTGTTCTTACCTTACGCGAAATGCACATCAACTAGCTCAAGAATGTTACTAGCCAAACGTCGCCAAGATATTTTACTTCATTTTATGCGCTTATGATACTTAACTATTTTCAAAGCCTTTACGGTAAAGGAAATCACTTTATATCTAGCTATCAATACAAGCCATTGCTAAACAAAAAGGAGCGTTTTGTATTGCAGACAACCAAACTGTATTATTTAAAGCAGATTTACACGGAGCACTAGCCATGGATGTGATGCCCTTACAATAATAGAAACAGAATTTGGTAGCGACTCCTCAGAGGACAAAGCAAAAACTTAAAAAACTTTGGGCTTTTGCGCTCACCTGCTATATTCCACGAGGAAAACACTACCAAGAACGCAACGAAAATGTCAAGAAGCATCCTGAAATATTCAACGAGTTGAAAGCCTTGCTTGAACATAAACTGAATTTTTGGTCATGTCTAAGCCACAATTTATAGCATACGTTACTTCCTTGCAGCTCACAGCTTCCTCGTGGCTGAGTTGCAATCTACTTTCCCTTTTGATGAAGGAAATATGCCCACAAAAATTTAATTCTAAAAAAACACTCGAAAACAATAGTAACATGATTGCGTTGTCATTGTACTTGCACAGCTGCAGTTCAGTATAACTTCCCTTCAGTTGCATTATTTTGTAACCTTCGCGCTTAAACGTGCTGATGAGCATCTGAACGTAAAGAAAAGTATTGTAAATGTAGCTGTAGGTATTCTCGACTGTTTACTTAGTTCGCCTAGTTTTTGCGGTCGTAGTTTAGAATGACTTCCTTAATTTGAAGTATATTTTCATCTTCACGCCTTAATGAGCTACGAAGCTTTTAACTGTGAAAGTAAAGTGTATTCAAGTCACACGCAAGATGGAATTCTCTTCCTTAATTTTCTTGTTTACGAATAAAAAAAGGTTTTTCATGAACTATCAGCATAGGAAGGTGAGCTGTAACCAAAATACTAAAGGTTTTGCCAAAGATGGATAAAGGAAAGGAACGAAGGAGGTAGTTTGGCGGAGATTTATTCATCTCAAACTCCGCCAATTGTTAACATTATCATTTAGCGGTCTAAACATACATTTGCTTGTGAACATGCATGTTTATGATCACGGAAATATCTTTTCTTAAACAGCGTTTGACGCTTAGGAAAAAGAAAGCTCGTTAAAAGACTTTTTTTTCGCTAATCTAAGAAGAAGAAATGCCCGACATAAGTTGAAGGTTATAATTTTACAAGGTTTGTTTACAAATCTATACAGCGACCGTGCGCTTTTTACTTGCATAATGAACTAGATCAAAGTGGCTCACTTCGTGAAAAAACCCCTTAAGTGGTTGTTAGGCCAATAAACGTAACCAAAAGAACTGGTTTTCCTCGGAAACAGTTGTGACACTTGCTTAATGGAAAGAAAACTTGTTTTCCGAATGTTCTTTCCGTACAGGCCTGATTTTTTTTTTTTTTTTTTTCAGGTCTGATTTTCGCTATTGCATAAATAGCGCTATCTACTGCGAGGATCGCACATCATACGTATCTAATACCGCAGTTCAAAATATATGAACTTCATATATTCATTGCATCTCATTTATCACTTTCACGGGTTTATTACGAATCAGCAACGGCCTGCTCCCAGTTGGCTTGTTAGTTCAATTGGTAGAGCGCTGCACTAGTATCTCAGAGGTCAGTGGTTCGAGTCCCGTACAGGCCTGATTTTTTTTCAGGTCTGATTTTCGCTATTGCATAAATAGCGCTATCTACTGCGAGGATCGCACATCATACGTATCTAATACCGCAGTTCAAAATATATGAACTTCATATATTCATTGCAACCCGATACTAACAATACTTACAAAACTAAGGTATCAGTCATTACTAATGAGGGGGGGGGGGGAAGAAAGGATTGGGGGGGTTAATTGGTTTTCAAGTGGAACGGAGGGGAGATTAGTTGTCTCTGACAGAGTATGAAGGCAGACGTTGAAAAATTGACTGTCAATGGAAGGGGATCATTAGAATCCTATAGGGCTTGAACAATACATTCAAACATGCTTTGTTTTATTTTTCAGACGGCGTATAATTATGAAGAAGTGGTGAATTGCTCTGCGGGTGCCATTGAAAAAATGGGAGCGCAATTGAACACTTCTTTGCCAGGTACTGATCTTTATAAGCGAGATCGAGTTTGTAGTGAAATAATTCATCGAGTTTACCCCTGGGCATTCCCTTGGGAAATTGGTTAGTTCAAATTCCCGTCCCCCCCTGGAGATGCCCTACCCAAGCACAATGTTTTGTTGAACGTTTTTTTTGCGTGATCAACAAATTTTGAAGAATCTAGCAAAACTTGTTTTTCGTGCCGCTGTCTAATGTTTTGCTCGTTAGAATTATAGTCTAAGATATAAAAACATTCTTTTGAGCCATTTGGTTACGAAGGCGGACGCTTTGTCTTTAAACTCCACCTTATTTGAAACTAAAACTCCGTATTCCGCTGGTTTAAATTTCCAAACCTACTTAAGAAAGGTTCAAATTCCTCCCTCCCCGGAGCTTGGAAGGCAGTTATACGTCCTTGGGTTGCTGGTGGGCGTTGGAGATTCGAAATGATCGGCGCAATTTTCTGAAAAACATGGTTTATTGTTCAGTCACATTAGGTTCGGTAAACACAGTTAGGGCGCATTATTGGTTTTTGCGAGGGTTAATCGAAAAGTGTAATCTAACTTGCAAAATGTTTCCCTCTCCCTTAAAGTGCTTTCGGAAAGGAAATGTCCCATTGGGTAACAAAAGAAGTGAAAGGCAGGGATTTCGACAATAATGGGAAGTGTACAATGGGAATTGAAGTTGATTTTAAGGGAGACAAGGGTTGTGATTTGAGAAGCAAGAGCAAGAATGTGAAGAAAAGGATCCGTAGACTCTTTGCCTTCAGCATTAAAGCATCTGTAAGACTCAAGCTTCAGGATGTGGTTTTCAGAGTTCCCCGTGTTAACTATACCGGTATTCCCTTCTTGTAACGTACAAACCATTGAAAAACGATCGCTTGTTAATGATAGTACGCTATCACACGTGTTAGTGTGCTCGTGACCGAGACGAAACCAATTAACTTGGAGAAGAATAAGAACGCAGAGGGAGAGTAATAAAGCTGCATAGAAAGTAAAAGTTAGAAAGGCGCAAGTTGGAAACTTCTGTTAATAAATATAGTTGCAATTGCTCTTTCCAGGGTTGACGTTGCAGTTTTTACTTTCTCCTAACCTTACCCCACCTCCATGATTCATTGGCTGGTCCCCTTAGTTTCTATATTTACTTTGCTGTACTCCGCAAAATGTTCCCACTAGTTCTTCGAATTAATGCAGTTTTGTTTTGGTTGTAAAAAAATATAACTATACAAAGAGACGTTTTTTTTTTATTTCAAAGAAAATAAAACATATTTCCCAAAAAGGAATTTTGGATCGTTCTTCACCTTGACAGCGCTGCACTGCTGGTGATCACTGCATTTTACCCAGTCAAACTTCTGGGCCGTTATTTGTCTTATCAGAACGACCTTCTCTACTCAATAAGAGATCAGAGCGTTATATTGTACCTGATTAACCCGGCCCGCTTAACTATTCCAAATCGAACCCTTTACTGAGGCGAGAAAAGGCATCATATTGTAGCAATCATGCCCTGTCCTGTGACTAGTCAGTGAGCTGTACTGTGCCTAATCAAGGGTTGTGCTGTACCATTTCCAAGAACTGTTGATTTCATTTTTGAGTGTTTTTTTTTTCAAACCATTAAATACACCGTCGTTAACTTAACCTCAAATGCACTTTGCTATGCATGCGCTTTAAGTATTTGATGTTTGGCTTTCTTAAAAGGTTATTTTGAGACCCTCTGAGAAAAACAATTCGTCCGGGTCTCCTCCCCCCCAACAGCTCTTTTGTTTGCGAGGAAAAGAAGAGAGGCTTTTGCCGTATGTAAATTTAGATATTTGAAAAGTGTCTGTGGATAAATCGTAACATAATTATCTTTCAATGCTTAGAAGCGCTAAACGGTCTTTTTAGTCCTATCAGTCATGAAGATGCAATTTATAAGGTGGCGGCGCACTTTTATTAATTAATGCTAAAGTCCTATAGTATTGCAACCCCCTCAATTTACTTATTTAGCTCGATATGTTTCTCGTAGAGTCGTGAAGGAATTTTACTGACAAAACAAAAGAGTGTCACAGATGTTTTCTAGGAAAAATACTAACCTTTTTTCCGTAGAGTGTGTTGTCTTAAGAACCACCTTAAAGCTACTTAAATCAGAAATTGAATGTTGAAATTGAATGCTATGCCACTTTTAGCCACAGAGATTTCAATGCTATCATCCTCAATATACGAGTGCAATTCGTACAGTGGTTGTCAAATTTGTAAGATTGTGACCTCAGCCTTCCTTTCATTGTGAATAATCCTCGTGTTTATTCGCACAATAAAGGAAGGATCGCTTGACAAGGTAATAGTGTTCTGGTGATTATCAATATATTTACAAGCTTCATGTTATGTTAGTTCAGGCATGTCATTGTAACGATAACAGAACCAATAAGATCTAAAGCAAGGTGAGGTGTATGCCTTTCAGTCTGTTTGAAGAATAATTACATTTTTGGTTTGAGTTAATCGTTAATCAAAAAAGTTCTCAAAAAGGGCTAAACTTGAGCTATTCAAAGATTCTCTCCACGTTAATGTTTAAACGATACTCTCTAGGAAATTTCTTGTAAATTTCAAGTTATTTTAAGTTAATAAAACGAAGATGTGGTGTACGGAGTTTTGATGATATAGACCAAAAATCGGGAGGTAGATGTAAATTTCACATCAGCACGGGTTATGAAATGAACTGGCAAAAAATTTTATTACTGATTTTGGAAGCCCAGTGATGGCTTTCACTGCCCAGATAGAAATAAAGATCAGAAGTGGTTGGTTATCGAAGGTGCTGGGCCTTAAAATGCCCTTATTTTTGGACTTTGTCAAAACCAGAAAAAGTCGTCTTTACAGCGAGAGGTGAGGGAAGAAATGAAATGAGAAAGTTAAAACAATTCAATTTCCTTGAAGGCTGACAGATATAGAATACAACCCAGTTAAATGAATTTGCAGATGGATTTTCAGTTTGTCATAGCAGCAATACAAAGTTAGGTAATTAATTATGCAAAAATGCAGGAAATGGGGGTTTTCCTAGGAGTACCCTATAGTCCCAGGGAATTAAATATTTTGACCTATTGTTTTCACACATTTATTAACTCGTGATTTTTTGTTTGAAGACAAGGAAAAATGCTCCAACAGCATAATAGAAACATTTCTTATTTATGATATATGTATATGACAAACTGAAAGAAGTGAAACTAGAGAACTCCTCCAGTTAACACAATTATACACTGACCTTTTGTTCATACGTGATATTTTTAGTTCCGTTGATACTGACTTATCGCACGTACACATGCTGTATAAGCTGTTCGTTCATCTAGAAGGAAAGTAAATTCCAGTCCGTTTGCTAAGGGCAAGGAAATTATGCAAAATATAAATATCGGCGAACACAGCTGAAAACGTCAATTTATTTCTTCGTGAAAGATTTCATCACGTTAAGTCTTTCAAGATGACTTTTCCTATTGTTGTGACGTTCATGGCATTGCTTTCTTTGTGGAATATCGCAGGTTAGATTTTTACCATAAATATTAGGCAAGAAATTTCTGAAACTGTCTATATAACCCATATCTAATTGAAATTTCCAACCTCGAAGCATTTGCGTAACCGTACATCGTCATTTTATTTCGATCAAAAGAGTACGAAGACCTATTCCTATTTAAAAGATTTTTAAATCGAGCAGAATGGAATATGTAAGAAATGATCACGATGATCATGATTATAGAACGCTCTTGTAGTTATCATGATAATCAGAAAAATATTACTGTACGTACAAAACCAAAGCTAACAACACGAAGCATGAAGAACACCTGGTAACCTTTTACTTTATCGCTCTGTGCTACAGTCTCTACATTTTTGCTCTCTGAAGGCCGAGAAAAGACTAGTCTTACAAGTAATTCCTCTCTACAACAACGAAACGTTCGACTCAATCCGAGCCAAAAATATTTTCGTGATGTTATCAATTATTGTATCTGGTTCATCATCAACGATCAATCCCTGCCATTGAATTGCTCTCGTTTTGAAGTTGAAAATGGCGCCATGAAAACGCCTCCCTCAATATGGCTTCCCTATCAAGTTATTTGGCTCGCCGCTGAGTATGGAAAATGATGGGTATACTGTCTTCTGATTGGCGACGCGAACGGTCTGTATCGGTATGTCAGGTCATGTCATGCCCTCTAGGTATTGCCCGTTTTCGTTCGTTCAATTCTGCACAGAAAAGACTTGATGCTGCCTTGTATACCATCTGAGGAAGTTTTTTTTCTTCCTTTTTTTTTTTTTCCAGGGAAAAAGTTTACCAGAAGCTAGAAATGCAGTAGAGAGTCACAGAACACAGATGCTGTAAATTTTTAAGAGAGCCAAAGAGGTGAGCATAATAACGAAGTCTGTTCAGCCATTATTGCAAGATATTGTCCTCCTCATTTTTTTCTTTTGATATGGACAGAAAACAGAAATGACGTATCTAATATCTAGCCATCTTTATCATGACCTAACGCTTGATAAACCACGCACATATATTTTTTTTCATTCTCAGTTGAGGTTGTAGCTATAAGCTATTACGACTTATGCTCGTTTATGCAAACAGCTTGCGACAACACTCATAAAAAGATTATAGCCAGACGCCCTAGAAATTCGATTCGGTATGAAAATAACTTGTGACTTGATGATCCTTGTCCTTGTGGGTTTGAATTTCAATTACTTTTGTGCGGTTGGTAAGTTAACTACTTTTAAGTTTTCTTAATGTAGCACTGTAGTACCGTGCCTAATTAGGAATGCTCAACAGAGCCGACCCTCAAAACTGTTGTTCGCTTAATTATACAAGTCAGATAGCTGAAAAATCTCCAGATGAGACAGAACCTTGGCTAATCTTAACTCAAAATGAGCTTTTTTAAATCGCTTAACTCCATGCCTAAAAAAATATTGTAATACAATCAGACAGTTTTCTGCGCAAGAGATCTGCTGTTTCAATTGTTCCTTCAGAAAAATGATCTTTTCGCTGTCTCATTCCTTTTATGGTTCCCAAGCGGTTAGGTAAGGAAAGTGCTTCTACCTGCTTGCGTTCAAAAAATATAACTTAGCCGCATTTACGAAATGTCGAATTTTCAACTTATCGTCTGTGTCAGGGCTTAATTAAGATCGAATGAAACTCTTGTTTTTGTTGTCTTTAAAGGTGCCACGACTGAAGACCTGCAAATGAAAGTTAACGAACCCTCCAGCTTTCGACCCTCATCGTCTGAAATGTGTGACATGTTGGAAAAGGCAAACCTCGAAAACCGTGGCTTTCGAAAAGAAGTTGTCAGGAAGTCGTTTCTGAAGCCTGGAAGAACAAGATCGGATTTTGAGGTAAGAATTATGTATACTTAGAGAATACTTAGTAGTTTATTCTTCTCTTTGTTTTATATTTAATACCATATATACCTCGTTTACAATACGTATATCACTTAAAATGCTAAACGTTACTTACAATACTAACATAACGTAGATGTACAATATTAACCTCTGTGACAATACTAACATTACAAAGGTATTAATGATACTAACAATATACTTACAATACTATCAGTACATTTAGATTACAATACAATGCAGAAGCTCGCAAACAATAATCATAGTTCATTAGTTACTTAGTGAGAAGAATTTGAATTCAAAGTACAATTTCCTTTTTTTTTCTAGTGTTAGAACTTTTTTCTTTTATGGGCTTTGCAAATATAATAGAGTGTGATAATAATGGAATACCATTAAAATGATAGCAAATACCATACTTATAGAGATGCTTTCGTATCAAATGCTGTTACAGGGATGTATAAGATGCTTATTTTATATTTTTCAAACGGGGAAATTTCTACAAATTGTATCGATGGGTACTGAGTGTTCTTGTCGTTTCTGCTATATGAATGAGTACAGGGGAATAGTTTACATCAGTATATTGATCTGATGGGTGTTAATGTTCATTATTGCATACGACATGATCAATACATTTTAAACAGGCTGTGTTTGTTTGTTTTTTTTTTTCAGACGGTGTACAATTATGAAAAGGTGGTGAACTGCTCTGCTGGAGCCATTCAAAAAACGGGAGTGGAATTGAACACATCTTTACCAGGTACTGACCTTTATAAGCGAGTCTGCAGAGAAAAAAGTCATCTAATGTACGTCGAAAGCGGTGGATTTACAGCCAGTAAATGAGGGAAAACCATTCTTAAGCCTTTCTGTTTTTTTCAAATAATTCTTCAGTTGAGAAGTCTCGATATTTTTACCATCTGCCGATTCAACTGATTCTTAATAGCGGAATGGTAAAGAGCATATTCGTCTCTATTGCATGAAAGCAATTTATTAAGATTTGTTCTGAAGTGATGCTTCTAATCACTGCAATGCGTGAACTGAACAGTGTCGTTATGCTGAACGAACGTGGTTTATTGTTTACCGGCACATCAAGTTTGGTAAACGAAGTAAAGGTACATTATTGGCTTTTGCGAGGTTTATTCAGAAAAGGTGAAATCTAACTAGTGCATTATTTCTTTCTGTTCCAAGGTGCTTTCGGAAAGGAAATGTCTCGCTGGGTAACAAAAGAAGTGAAAGGCAAGCATTTCGACAAGAATGGAAGGTGTACAATGGGACTGGAAGTTGATTTTAGGGGAAGCAAAGCCTGTGATGTGAGAAGCAAGAGTAAGAATGTCAAGAAAAGGATCCGTAGACTCTTTGGCTTCAATATCAGGGCATCTATAAGACTCAGACTCAAGGGTGTGGTTTTCAGAGTTCCTAGTTATAACTATACCAGCATGTTGGGTTAATCATATTTTCAAACCTTATTCTATGGAATGATAGCGTGGATCTCAGCTCGAAAACCAGTGCTTGATGTTTTTTGTTGCTGATATTTTCATAGTTTGAATTCCGATCTTGAGTGACACACGGCAAACAGCTTTCAGCTTTTCAGGCTCGTAAAGTTACCGAATCTTTCGAGGAACGAGCCCCAGGATAAAAAAGAAATCAAGATATACACTTAGAGACCATTCTCTATTTACTACCGCCGGGATGGGGGGGAGGGGGGCTGGAGGATTTTTGCTGTGTCCAAATGGAATCTACCTGACCCCCTGAGACTGTGTAGAATTCTAAAGATCCCCCTTCTTTTTTGGTCAGTTTCTTGTACCTCCATTTTATGCCCTCTTAACGACGACTGATATCCCCTCCGACTCCCTGCAGACCTGTAACCCCTTCGCCCCCTCAAGCTTGAATATAGATTGGTCCTTTTACTAAAAATGTGTTGAGAACTGTAGCTGCATTCAAAACTGCGCTATTGCACATTTTTATACCGTCTTTGAAGTACACAAGACGGGAAATTTTCCTGTGACTGTTTCGCTAAGTAGAGCTGAATGATTTTGTAACAATCTGCACACCCTGATTGGAGGAGTTTCGGATGCTCTGTTGAAAGAGGGACCCAAACTTTTTCACTTAAATTGAAATTTCTAATCAAGTAAATTTAAACTGTTGTTGGTTATAATTGTGTGATAGAACTGTTGGTTAATTGCAGCAAATGAGAGGCAATAAAACGAGGATCAAAATGCAGAAAATTATCATGCGTGCTATCTCGGCTAGAATTGCTAGTTTTAATTTTCCACAAAAAAGGGAAAAAGACGCTTAAGTGATGCTCTTTCTTCTAAATGAGATAGAGATTAGGTGAGGGTGATGAAGCTGCATATAAAGTAAAGCCGAAAAGAGATTTATACTAATGACTTGAGTATCCTAAATTGTGTTTAAACCGATTTACTGTACTCTGAAAAAAATTTCTGCACGTCAGTTTTCTTTTGCTTGGTGAAGGATGTTCAAATGCAGAGCGACATTTCATTTCAAATCAAAATCAAAATCAATTTCCCTAAACACAGCATTTTATTGAGCCAAACTACAGGGAACTCAAGTATCTGCCTTATCAAAACAGTCTTCCCTACTTTTCATAGTGTTCAGTATCCAAATCGGGCCCTGTACTGAGATCAAAACAAAGCGCCATACTGTGGCAAATCAAGTAATATCTTGTAACTAATCAATGCGTGGCACAATGCCTGATGAAGCGCTGTAATGAGCTTAATCAAATACCTGTACTCTGCTTTACCAAAATGCTTTGCTGTGTCTATTTGCAGCAATCAAATAGCTCTCCTGTGTTTAATTAAAGCGTCGCACTTAGCTTGATTTAAGCGCCTTTCGTGCACTGCGAGATTCGCCATGATAAAGAAGTTGTGCTATCGTTTTTGACTTGATTAAACCAGGAATTCAATGCTTTTCGCAAGGAACTGCTCAAGATGAAGCGTTAACAAAGTCATGTGCTAATGTGTTATCGTTTCTGCATCATCAAGCCCTTTATTTGCCCCAGCCTCTCGGGCCCACTTTAAAACTTCTCTGGGACATCTCTGAGTGGCGAAAAAAGGCAACTTTTCAATCCTTTCTATTCGCTGAAATAATCATACTTTTTCGTAATTGGGACATTTGAAACAGCACCGTTGATGAAGAAGAGTAATGGTCACACACACAAAGACGAAAGCACACCTGCACATACAAATAACTTTAAAACAAATTTTAAAGAAAACTTTATTGAAATTAAAACTGAACTTCGTTAAGTTAAAGTCTATGACAATGCTAAAACTAGAAATAGTGAGACCTAAGAGAGAACAATGAAAACTCGTTTTCTATTTGTCGTTCAGCTACTCACACTCCATAGTGACTCGAAAAAAGGAAAAACAAAACAAAAACAAAACAAAAACAAATAAGTGCAGCAGGGGACACCCACAGAGATATATCAAAATGTGTTTGGATGGGCATCTGGATTGTTTTTTCTTTTTTTAATCAGAGTCTAGTTAGACTGTAGGAGGGGGCGGTGGGGGGGGGGGGTGGTTAGTTCTAGACCAAGACCAAATAAATCTTACTTCACATCTAAACCTGCGTAATACATATCGGGGTGTAGGGTATGGATTATTCCGAACTGTAAAGTGCTGTGTTACAAGCCTGCAGCTAGTTGTAAGAGTAAACCGGAAAGCCATTCTTGAAAAGTTTACAGTTTTATATTCTAACAAGACATGAAGTTAAGCGCTGCTGTGTCACGCATTTCACGATTATTCTCTTTCCAAGGTACCAAGGGTCACTAATTAGGCTATTTCAAATTCTTTTATTTGAGGTTCAACTAAATTTTGCTAATCAGTTGGTACCTGGAAACATACGGCTTTGAATTGGCGATCTACGGCCGCAGACGTTCGTTCGGCACGTCTCAACTGAGGCAATACCCAATACAAAGAAACAGCTGTCCTTTCAAGACTTACTTGTATGTAAATCCCATAATAATGCGTTGCAAATCTTTATCGTGCACAGTTTCACACTATAGTTAAATCGTCATTTCTTTTCAATCCGATGAGTATGAAGACCCATTTCTGTTTATTAGTATTTTTGGATCGAGCAATAGGATAGTCTGAGAAATTGGAGTGTAGAAAGCACTTGTAGTTATCATGATATTCAGAACAATACTATCAGTACTTTTGCTCTAAAAAAAGGCTGCAGCCATAAGCATAAAACATGCAGAGCCTTCCTATTTTTTTCGCCCTATGCTACAGTCTTTACATGTACACGTTTGGTTCCTGGAGGCCGAGAAAAGATTTTCTCAAAGCTAAAGCCACTACATCAGTGAAACATTCGACTCAATTCATGCCAAAATATTTTCGTGATGTTACCAATTATTGTTTATCTGATTTATCCTCATCGAACAATCTCTGCCAGTGAATTGCTTTCCTTTTTGAAGTTGGAAATCGTGTCATGAAAACACCTTATACAATATGGCTTCCATTCGGCTCACCTATAGAGGATAATGACGGGAATCCTGTTTTCTGATTGGCGACGTAAACGGGCAGTATGGGTATGTCAGGTCATATCATGCCCTCTCGGGATTGCCTGCTTTCGTTTAATTCTGCACGAAAAAATTCTTGCAACTGCGTTGTATTATAAGGTTTTTTCTTTCTTTTTCTCCAAGAAAAAAGGGCTGTCCAGAGGATAGTACTGCAATACAGTCAAAGAAATTGGCGGCTGTAAATCTTGAAGTCAGCCCAAAAAATTAACACCACAACGAAGTCTGTTCAGTCACTATGGCAGGATACTGCCCTTCTCATTTTTTCTATTGATATGGACAGAAAAAAAAATGAAGCATCCAATATTCAACAATCTTTATCTTGAATTAACGCTTGATAGACTACGCACATACAGTGTTTCCATTCTCAGTTGTGGTAGTGGTTATCGACCGTCAAGACTTATGCTCGTTTATACAAACAGCTTGTGCCAAGGCTAATCGAGAGATAGCCAGAAGTTCTAAAAAATTCGATTCGAAATGAAAATTATTGGTAATTTGATGATCTTTGTCCTTGTGGGTTTGATTTTTATTCAGGGTTTTTCGTTTGGTAAGTTAACTTTTTTTAAGTTTTTATCAAGGGCTAAAATGACATGCGTAATCAGGAAAGCCTAACCAAACCAATCCTCAAAACTGCCTTTCGAAGCTTAAATCATGATCAGCTGGCATGCAATTCTCAGGTTACGACAGTACCCTGGCTACTTTTGATTACAATTGCCCTTTCAAAATGAGCAACTGTTCGCATAAAAATTACTGCAGTGAATTTAGATTAAGTTGTTTTAGCGGAACCGATTTTTTTGCGCAAGAGATTTTCCCGTCTAAATTTCTCTGTTGAGAATTTTCTCTTTCATGCCTCATTCCTTTTGCGCCTCCCAAACGATCAAGTTAAGAAAGTGCAACTGTCTTCTTTTGTGGAAACATAGGTGTAGCCCCATTTACGAGCTTTCGAACCTTCAACTTATCGACATCGACATAGGTTAAAGATCGAATGATCTTGTTGTGATTGTTTTTAAAGGTACCTCAACTGAAGACTTGCAAATGAAAGTTAAAGAACCTTCCAGTTTTCGACCCTCATCGTCTGAAATGTGTGACATGTTAGAGAAAGCAAACCTCGAAAACCGTGGCTTCCAAAAAGAGGTTGTCAGAAAGTCGTTTCAGAAGCCTGGAAGAACAAGATCGGATTTTGAGGTAAGAATCATACATAGAGAATAAACAGTAGTTTATTCATCTATTTGTTTTTTATTTAATACTTTATAATCATCGTGTAACAAAACCATTTTACTAACACTATTAAGCATTATACTAACAATCTCTATATCTCTTTGTGCCATAAGGCTTTGACATTCTCTTTCCATCCACTTTGTTTTGTTGCTAAAGTTCTAACAGTCATCCATGATTGCCACCCAGCTATTCGTCTTTCGTCTTCAATCATTCTCCTCCATGTTGTTTTTGGTCGACCCAGTCTCCTTCTCCCTTCTGGCCTCCATTCTAATGCTGTAACACAGTGTTTCTCTCTGTTCTTCCTCTGTTCTCTCAGAGAACAGAGGAAGAACAGAGATGAACACTGCGTTACAGCATTAAAATGGAGGCCAGAACAGAGGAAAAACATTATACTAACAATACTAACACTTATACCTAGTTGTACATAACTATGACAATATTAGCACTATTCATGACCTGTACTAACAATATTTCATGGCTTACATAGATAATGATAATACTAACAATACTTACAAAACTAAGGTATCAGTTTTTTACTAATGAGGAGGGAAGAAAGGATTTAGGAGGGGTGGGAGGAGTCACATGGCTTTCAACGGGAACGGAGGGGAGATCAGTCGTCTCTGACAGATTATGAAGGGGGACTGTAAAAAATGACTACCTTTGAAAGAGGATTGTTAGAATCCTACAGAGCCTGAACAATACATTCAAACATGCTTTGTTTTCTTTTCCAGACGGTGTATAATTATGAAAAAGTAGTGAACTGCTCTGTGGGTGCCATTGAAAAAATGGGAGTGGAATTGAACACTTCCTTGCCAGGTACTGATCTTTATAAGAGAGATCGAGTCTGCAGTGAAATAATTCTTCCACCTCACCACCCGGGCGGGCAGTACCCAGGGAGTTTGAATTTTAAACTGATTAGTTCGTTCAAATTCCCGTCCCCCCCTGGGAAAAATTTCGTTCAAATGCCCCACCCAAGCGCAATGTTTTGTTGAATGTTTCTTTGTGTGATCAACGAATTTTGAAGAATCTAGCGAAAGTATCCACTTGTTTATGGAACAGCTGATTTTTTGCTTGTTAGCATTATAGTCTAAAATGTAAAAACATTCTTCTGAGCCATTTTCTCACGAAAGCGGACGCTTTTCCTTTAAATTAAAACTACCTTACTTGAAATTAAAACTAGCGTATTCCACTGGTTTAAATTTCCCAACCTTCTTTTGGAAGGTTCAAATTCCCCCCTCCCCAGGGCTCGGACGACGATCAAATGTCCGTGGGTTGCCGCGGGGGGGGGGGGGGGGAGGGGGAGGGGCGTTAAAGCTTCGAATTTAAGTTTGGTAAACGCAGTGAGGGCGCATTATTGGTTTTTGCGAGAGGGTCAATCGAAAGTTATATTCTAACTTGCGAAATGTTTCTCTCTCCTCCAAGGTGCTTTCGGAAAGGAAATGTCCTGTTGGATAATAAAAGAAGTAAAAGGCAGGCATTTCGACAAGAATGGGAAGTGTACAATGGGACTGGAAGTTGATTTTAGGGGAGGCAAGGGCTGTGATGCGAGAGGCAAGAACAAGAATGTTAAGAAAAGGATCCGTAGACTCTTTGCCTTTAGCATTAAAGCATCTATAAGACTCAAGCTTCAAGGTGTAGTTTTCAGAGTTCCCCGTGTTAACTATACCGGTATTCCCTTCTTGTAACGCAAACTATTAAAAGACGATTGCTTGTTAATGATAGTATGCAATCCCACTTGTTATAATTAGTGTGCTCGTAGCCGAAACGAAACCAATAAACTTGGAGAAGAATAAGAGGGTGGGTGATGAAGCTGTATAGAAAGTAAAAGTTAAAAAGGCGGAAAATGGGAACACTAATAAATATGGTTACAATTGCTCTTTCCGGGGTTAACGTTGCAGTTTTTACTTTCCCCTAACCCTTATTCTACCTCCGTGATTCATTGGCTTGTTCCCTTAGTTTCTGTATTTACTTTGCTATACTCTGCAAAATGTCCCTAATGGTATTTTGAATGCAGTTTTGTTTTGGTTGTGAAAAATATAACTATACAGAGAGACTTTCTTTTATTTCAAATAAAATCAAACATATTTCCCATAAGGGAATTTTGGATCGTTCTTCCCCTTGAGAGAGCTGCATTCATGATGATCACAGCATTTTACCCAGCCAAACTTCTGGGTCGTTATTTGTCTTATCAGAACGACCTTCTCTATTTAATCAGAGATCAGAGCGTTATATATTGTACCTGGTTAACCCACTTAACTATTCCGAATCGAGCCCTGTACTGAGGTCACAAAAGGCATCGTATTGTAGCAATCATGCCCTGTCTTGTGACTAGTCAGTGAGCTGTACTGTGCCTAATCAAGCGTTGTACCGTACCATTTCCTAGAACTGTTGATTTCGTTTTGGAGTGTTTTTTTTTTTTTTTTTTTCAAACCGTTAAATAAACCGTTGTTAATTTAACCTCAAATGCACTTTGTTATGCATGTGTTTTAAGTATTTGATGTTTGGCTTTCTTAGAAGAAAGGTTATTTTGAGACCCTCTGAGGAAAACAATTCGTCGGGGTCACCTCCCACAGCTCTTTTGTTTGCGAGAAAAAAAGAGAGGCTTTTGCCGTATGTAAATTTGGATATTTGAAAAGTAGCTGTGGATAAATCGTAGCGTAATTATGTTTCAGTGCTTAGAAGCGCAACACGGTCTTTTTAGTCCTATCAGTGATGAAGATGCAATTTATAAGGTGGCGGCGCACTTTTATTAATTAATACTAAAGTCCTATAGTATTGCAAACCCCCCAATTTATTTATTTAGTTCGATATGCTTCTAGTAGGGTCGTGACGGAATTTTATTGACAAAACAAAAGAGTGTCAAAGATGTTTTCTAGGAAAAATAATAATCTTTTTCCGAAGAGTGTGTTGTCATAAGAACCACCTAAAAGTTACTTAATTCAGTAACTGAATATTGTTACCGAATGCAATGCCACTTTTAGCCACAGAAATTTCAATGCTATCATCCTCAATACACGAGTGCAATTCTTGCAGTGGTTGTAAATTTTGTAAGATTGTGACCTCAGCCTTCCTTTCATTGTGAATAATCCTCCCGTGTTTAGTCGCACAATAAAGAAAAGATCGCTCGACAAGGAAAAAATCATTCTCCTGATTATCAATATGTTTACAAGCTTCATGTTATGTTAGTTCAGACTGTTGTCATTGTAACGATAATAGAACCCACTAAGGTATATAACAAGGTAACGATAATAGAACCCACTAAGGTATATAACAAGGTAACGATAATAGAACCCACTAAGGTATATAACAAGGTGAAGTGTATGCCTTTGTCTAATTAAAGGATAATTAGATTTTGGGCTTGAGTTAGTCTTTACCCAAAAACGTTTTGAATGAGGTAGATTTCTCTCCGCAGAACTGCTCAAATGATCTGACGTTTGAACTTGCTAACTTTTGCTTTGATCCGATAATTTGCACACTACGCCTCCAAACCCCCCCTCCCCCCACCCCCAACCTAGGTGTTCCTTTTGGAAAACCTGAAGCATTTTCGTTTTGATTTTGCCTCAACATGATCTGATGATTAACGAAAGCCTTTCTGTTCGAGGACAAGGAAACTAAGAAAGAGATGGAGAATCCTTTTTAGCACGTGACATGTACAATGGTTGGTTACCTCCACGGTCAGATGGTTCTGTTCTCAGCCCATTTAAGTGGGAAGCTGAAAATAGACTGGCTTTAACTAGAGGAAGTCGTACTGAAGCACGACTGCGGAAACTAAGTGAGCAGTCAAGAATCCCTTTCTAGTGCACTTACAATCCTTTTAGGGATGCGCAGCTGTAAAGCGTTCACATGAAACTATAGTTTAGCTGAAGGAGGACATTTTGAAGAGCAAATGCGGAAACTAAGTAATAAACAGTCGATAATCCCTTTCTAGTTCACTTACAATACTTTTATTCGCAGTAAGATGCTCTTGAGCAAGTTTAAAGGTTAAGGTAGAAAAATGCTGCAACTCAAGGGAAGTAACAGGGACGCACAGCTGTGTAACCTGAATAGCAACAGCAGACCCCCCCCCCTCCTTGCATTTCCTTTAAGAATAATGTCATAACTATTTTGGAGGGTTTCTTTGGAATTGAACCGGCGTAACGTTGTACTTCCTTCAGTTAGGGGGAAAGCAGATGGCAGCTCAGTTACGAGGAAGCTATGTGCTACGAGGAAGTCTTGCATGCTATAAATTCAGGCCGGGCATGACTTAAATTCAATTACTCTCAGGCAAGGCTTTTGATCACATCAAGTCTTTCAAGATGAATCTGGGCTTTTTTGTGGCGATCTTAGCAGTTCTTTCGCTGTGGAATACAGCAGGTAAGCCAGATAGCCCTTATTTTTAAGTTCTGTATTTTTCTCGCAGGGTATGAGCAGTCTATTATCTGCGAGTTCTATCACTTCAAGGAAACCACGTTTCGGTCTGTGCCCTTGAAGCATCTAGCCTTTATTTTCAAGTTTTTTTCTTCTTTCAGTCTTCCTTCTTTGTTGAGTACTGAATCCTTTGAATTTTTAACTTACCTTTCCATGCTGATGTTGAGCGGTTCCCTGTCCTTTGAGGATATTTTCGCTTTGCGCAAAAATAAAGAGAATTATTATCTAACTACACTCCGTAGAGAATAAATAACGCCCAGGACGAGTATAAATATCACGTGGTATTTGTACTCCAGAGAACTAGTTAGACAGGTTTTCTCGCATCGCGCAAGCGACGAATTGGATCATAGTACTAACTATGATTGGATTGAGGTTATACTAATAAAAATGGCGGACAATTCAAATTATTTTTCTGACGACGAAAAGTCGGAATGGCTGGTGAATATTGATCCAAATTTATTTGATAAATCGAACGAGGAAAAGCAGTTAGACGACAATGAAATTTCCTCATTTATTGAAGAAAACAGAAACTGCAACACAACAACGTGCCAATTCTGTTTCGCTTCGCGAACTTCTGTCACGCACTCCCTTCAATAAATATCCGTGAAATTCGCCCTCACTGAAGTAACAATTTGAAGTGTTGGGTATTTGTATTTTGACTCACCCTTCGGGCTCGTCAAAATACGGAACAACTCATAAAAATACTCAGCGATACTACACATCAAAACGTCTAATAGATATATATATATATCTCGTTTAATTAGCGACTTTACTAATTTGACACGGCGATGTGCATACCGCATTTAAAGTGTCGTAATTGAGTGCTTGAAAAGGTAATTCAAAGGAAAGTTAGAGGCGCTCCAGATAAGGCATGCTATAGAATCGCTCAGCCTCAAGCTTGCCAAAAACCACCCGTGCATTATAGAGACATAATTAACCAGTATAATTTGAATATATCAACAAAGTAGATATATCAACAAAGTTAAAATAATTAACCAGTCATTGCCGTGAGATGGAGTGGAGAATTTTTTAGGGCAGATCTCATGGATTGTAGAGGGAACAGATGAGGGATCAGTCGTGGACAAATAAGTATAAAGGGGGGGCCATAGAAAATTGACTTCTAGTCAACTGCCAATGAACCCCTTCCCCCAGGCGCCCCCCTCCCCCCCCCCCCACTGCAATGGCCACTGCCTCAAAGCGAAGGTGAAAGTAAACAACGCTCGTTCATGCATGCGCTTTCAAACAACTTTTTTTTCCGTTTACCGGAGATGAACCCCTGAAACTGGCCCAGAGTCACCAAGATTTCTCTCTTAGATGAAGAACAGGGACGTTTTGAGTCGATTTTTCTGAGACTGTTTGTATTTTAGATTTTGGGTTGATTAATTTCCATTTTTCATACAGATGCCAACTCTGATGAGTTATTGGACGTGAAAATTCGCAATCGCAAGTTTCGACTCAGAGAGTCTGAAGTGCGTGAAATGCTGAAGACGGCAGCATTAGAGAAGCATGGATTCAAAGTAAAGGTTACTACCAAGGTGGTGAAAGATCTAGAAAGCGGTGAACAACATTGCCAGGTATATTATTTTCATGTCCTCTTCTCTTATACCCAGAGTTCTTTGCGTGTTTTGTGTTGTTTCAAACTCATAAACGACCTTATTTAAAAGTAAAGGCTGATAGTTTCGAAAGAAACTGTTTGGGGCTGCGTCGGTGGGGGTAACGAAATAATTTGGATATATCAGCAAAGTTGAAATGGTAAATTGGCTACCGTAACGATTATAAAAGCTGACGCTTCGAGCGTCGGCCCTTTGTAATCGTTACGGTGGCCAATTTACCATTTCAGCTTTGTTGATATATCCAAATTATTTAAAAGTATCTGTGTGCTTTGAAGATTGAGGTATATAAGCTTAATCACTGTTTCTTGTTGGGGAGATAAGTTAGTGACAGGCCGGGTATTCCTGTAATTGATACATCACCTGAAAAATTTCAATTTTCCTTTCTTTAGACATCATACCAGTACCACAAAGAAGTCGATTGTTCACGCATGCAAAGAGTTGGAAAGCAGTTGAACGACCGGATTCCTGGTAAAATGGAATAAGTCTTTAATCTTAATGCATATTTAGGAAAAGGAATCATATCACTGTTATTTGTACTATAGACTAAAACTGATCATGACCATTGTTTAAAGTGAGTACCAGAAACGTAAGCAAGATTGTACGTTGCTTATAAATGGAAACTTATGGATTTCTCTATTCACGGATCTATATGCAAAAAACTAATGCTTGGGTCTGCCCACAACCTCTTCGGCGTATTTGGCATCAGGCGCTCCTGAGGGATTTGACTTCTAATAAGAATACTAATAAACGGAATATTTTGTTCTCTATTCAGGTGCTTTTGAACGAGAGATGACTCTAAAAACAAGAGAAGCGATTCAAAACAGAGGTCTGTACAAGATGGGAAAATGTCAATTTGGACTGGCGATAGACATAAAAAAAGACGAGGGCTGTTTTGGCGTGCAGAAGGATACTGAAAAGGCAACCTTAAAACGCTTCAATAAGCAAGATCGTTCTTCATTTGCCAAAGTTAGCGTTGAGATAAAGAATGTGATATAGATATCCACAGAAACAAGAGAAACTCATCAAAAAATAAAATGTTCATCGTATTCAAGAAGCATCAGGATATGTAGCTCCGATGTCTTTGAGATGAAGATTGACTAATGGAAATAAGTGTTCCTTAAAGAGTGAATGTACTCTTCATAAATGTTATATCTAAATGTGTTAAGGTTAGCCTGCAAGAACTACCAAAAAGAACCCAAAAAAAACCCAATAATTACAATAACAGCAATATTATATTATCAAAGGCAGAGATAGCGGCTTTGATTGCGTGGAAATCACTCGCTCGTGTTGTTTAACATTTGATAACGTGTAGATTTTGTTTTCTTTATTTAAGCTGTCTTTGTATATTTTTGTCAGTTTTGTTTCAGACATGATCGTAAACACGCAAATATTGAAGCAGGGCGCGACTGACCTTTTAATGGCATCGTGTTGAATAGTTTTGTATTATTTATAGCGGTTAAAAGAAAACTAAATAAATTTTGCTTGTCGAGATGAATCGTCATTCAGAGCCTGGATGTGTGTCATTTTCGTAAGCAAGTCGATCAGGATCATTGTCATTTCCAAAACCAAAAGTATGATAAATTACTGCTCATTAGCAGTTCAAAGCTACTGATTTATTGATACGTTAATCGTTTCCCAATTACCGGGGAACATTTTTTAAACTATATACACTCTATTCAAAATTTTTCAATTGTCCCCTCTTTTATTCTGCCTAAGACTAATTGATAATTCATTTAGCATCCCTATCAGTTGTCTGATCACTGCAGCTAAGCCCTGGAATATATAAACTGCAATTAAACGAGGAAGCAGATATTCTGTACGATGTCTTCTTGGATTCAATATGATTTGAAAATGCAAGTTGACAGGTTCTTTGCTGACCTACCCTTGACAATGTAGTTTAATTACCTTACCGTTCTGTAATCAATTCATTGATATAATGCATATTGGGGTTGCAAAAAAGAAATCGTTTCGGGCGGTTTTATCACGGTTAGCGGGTATATAACACTCCGTTGTAATTTAAGGCTTTGTAAGGTCAAAAGTGACGAATATTTTATGCAGCAAATGTTACCGTTTCAAAGAGCGTGAAAGCTTGTGTGCTTCTTTGATTCGCCGACCTATTGTCGAGACATCGACATTGATAAAATAATTGATCTCTATCAATAATACGAGGCTGTGGGCACTTCCTGACTCCTTAGGGGGAACAATTCCTGTCAAGTATAAATTATTTTAAGAATTGTTTCTAATTTATGAAGGAAACATATATTTTGCTGTCTCTGTACCACCTGCGCATGAGTCTAGAAATATCATAAACTACAGAAAAAGTAATCTCAGTTCCAAGGCATAACCTTAACACCCTTCCAGCCCCAAGAGGAAAAAGAACAGTGCTATGCAAAGAGATTGTGGAATATAATGTCAAATCCACTCATAAATACGACTTTGCATCAGTCCTTCGGTCAAACACATACTGCCCCCGATTCCAAAATGAGGAATACCTAACGATTACCTACTCAATCGCTCTGGCGACGTTAATTCTTAACACACTTAGCTGCCCTGCAATCCCTGCCCTGGCATGAACGCTTTAGTAATAGTGGCGGTGAGGACCATACAGAGACTTCAAGGCCGTTTACACGGCAGAAAAATCGGGTACGGACGTGTCAAAAAAGGAGTACGGACTGCATAATTTTAGCCGTTTACACGGATGATGTTTTATCACGGGTCGGACAAAAAGAGGCATAAGGACCAAGTTAGCAAGGTTGCGTTTACACACCAATTTCTTGCATGGGACTACAGCATGATTTGGTACAGCTATGTGCTGTTATCGAACATGCGTAATTCTTGTAAACAAAATGGCGACGCGTGATGCTGAGTTCAGGGGTACGGACCCGTGTTTTTTCTGGTTTTGGGGCCATAGACGTCTATGGCCCCAAAACCAGAAAAAAACACGGTTCCGTACCCATCCCCCAAAACATGGTACGGATTGTTTATACGCGCAAAAATGTGAGGTCCGTACTCCTTTTTTGACACGTCCGTACCCGATTTTTCTGCCGTGTAAACGGCCTTTTCAGCTCGAATGTAACTTACTGTTAGCCTCTTTAGCAGGGACAGGAGTGGACAGTTCACAGTTCACAGGAGTGGCACTCTTCCTGCCACCATCGCTGCCGAAATTTTCGCCATGGTTACTGGCTCTGGGACGGTGTACTGTACCATTACGAAACATACTTTGAATTTACGATTTATCTCCGTACTAACCGCTCTTTTTCAACTATTGTTGATCAGTTTTGAGCGTTACCTGGCATTGCGATATCATTTGCGCTATCCTTTCTTTGTAACAAAATTTCGCTTGGCGATGGCTATTGTATCTACTTGGCTTTTAGCCATCGGGTATGTTCTTTTCAGAACACTTTTTGTAACTCATCTGCGTCAGGGAATTCTTCTGTTCATTGTTATATTTTGTGTATCCTCTTTAGTGTATTTTCTCAGCTCTGTGTACGTAATCGCGCGCGGCCACGAAAGGAGAATTAAAAAAGAACAGTCTCCCGCGGGGGAAGAAAATAAACGCTTCTTGAAGGAGAAGAAAGCCTGGATTTCAACGGGCATCATTATTGGTTTCCTTTTGCTGTCTGTCTCACCGACGCTCATCGTATTTTTGGCTTCGAGGTTTCAAGTGGACTTGCGATTGCTGATTTCTTGACGCCCTCTCGAGCAATCGTGTCTCCTGTTGAACTCACTTTGTAACCCGATCATTTGTCGCTTTAGGATTCGAAGTATGCGCCAAGAAATGCTATCGTTCATCGAAAAGGCATAATATAGGAGTATAAGGAATTGTGTATTTGAAATTGGATTTAAATATTTTTAAAGTACAGGGTGATTATTTAAAGACAAAAACACACCACAGCCTTGCGTTCAGAATACTAGAAACGTGATTATTTGTGTGTCTGAATATCTAAACTTAAATCTGACTAGACAAAATAAACGAACATTACTGTTTCAACCATGATGCATTAATAGAGGACAACGTTTGAAATGTATTTCAAACCCAGAAAGGAAAACAATAGTATGGCAACACCAAAATTCTGTATTTTGTCTCATGAAGCCTTGGTTGTGACATGGGGCCATGTCAAATTGTAGGTTTTATTTTTAAGTTGAATAAACAATGGTCATTTGAAGTTTGTCTTTATCTTCTCGATTCTTGATTATTGAGCCTCGTTCTGTTTTGGTCAAGTTTTCTCTTTTTGGTATAAATATCTCTCTCTTAACTTTCTGATTTTAGGATTCTGATATTGAGATTCTAATATCGTTGTGTTCTTTTCATGTTCCTTTCATATGGGTCTTGACGCTTATTTTGATAGAAAAAAATAGGACCGCCGTAAAGTGAATAGTACTGAAACGTAGTCAATAAAGTGACGCGTCGTCAAAATAAACTCGGTCAAAAAGTCATTTTGAGAAAATCGATGAAAAATAACGTACGGTTATCTTAGTTTTAAACCAAATTCTAATGACTCGTAAGCCAACAGAGAAAAATATGGTCACCAGGTAGGAGAATTGGCTTCGAGATATCGGCAGCTGATGATTTAGACATTCAGCAGGCTCTTCATATGGAGCACTTTTCCATATAAATTATTCACAAGTATAAATGTAAATTCTTTTTTGTGGTAACCGTTTGTCATTATAACATAACCAAATTAAAGCGCGCGCCCTGATTGGTCAATTTAGCGTCCACCACTTGCCCATGGGTATAAGCTGCTGATGTTCCGCGCGCGCTTGTTTTTTCTGGTCACGTAAGATTTGTTAAATGAAAGAAAACTCTTGCTTCAATGTGTCAATGTTATGATATAAAACAAATGGTAAACGCCATAGTGTACACTGTTGACACTGTTGAGTTATGGATGCACTTGGGAGGTTTGCTAAGCACTCAAGAAGCTAGAGTCGCTCTCAGCTATCGCCTCGCGCCACTCTTACTCTTCTTTCGTGCTTAGCAACCTACCCGCGTGTATCCATAACTTAATAGTGTACGCTGTGGTGTTTACCATTTGTTAATTGTCAGTTCAAGTCTGTGACATTATTATTCGTTTGCATTTTTATGGCTGATATCCATTCTAATTTTTTTTTTAAGGGAAGAAATAGACAGAAGTGTCTTAAACGATCTAAACATTTAGTTACATGCAAATGAGAACACTTTTCAAGGATGATATTCAGCATCGGAAGATATTAATCAATTTTAATGGATGAAATATTGCACGAAGAAGACAAATTGACGTTTTTAGAATACCTCTTAAGAGAGGATCACAATAGGTAATGGCTCAATAGGTAATGGCTTTTACGGCTAACATTTAAAATTTTGGCCATATTATGGTAGTTAATTTTTTTTTCAGCTCCTCAGGTCACGGGAATATTGCAGTCGCTCGGTGACACTTCTTTTTTGAGTACCAAACATGTCCTTATTTTCCTGGGAAGCGATGAAAGATGAGTACACGGTTACTTTCTTTCCGTCGCGATCAAAGGAAAAATTCTTAGTTATAATTCTTTTTGATTAACGGTTAAAATCGTTAGATGTTATGCCTGACTGCTAAATTTACGGCTAACGGTTACTTGCCATGATGTTTTATTCAGAGGTAAATTGCAGTAAGGTGCATGACATTGCGAAAGATGTGATCAAAATATGACTCATCATTTATTTTGCGGCGGATTTGATATCGGAAAATGTGTCAAAGGATGGCTTAAAAATCATTTGAAAAGTAAAGTATTGCAAAAGGTACTTAGAAATCGCTGCAGTGTACACGGAAAACTTATTAGGGTTGCTTCTTCCTTTTGAAAATACCGCTCTGATATTCATTACAACGACAAGAGTATCTCGGCTGGAGGACACTCGTAGAGTCGATTTGGCCGACGTCTTCGCTACATCCAGGAATTGAATAGCGTATTCTTGATGCTCTGCATAACACACGTGGTCATATCAAGCAATGGCCGTCATGATTCCCGCCTTTTGAAACTTTGCCAAATATACTTAATCATTCGGAATAAAGATCACTTCCAGACTGGTTGTGCCAAGGCTAAGGGATTTTGATGGCTAAGCGTTCCGTGGGTGTAAAAAAACACTAATACAGCGCCTATGCGTATGGCCTGTCTTAACTATTGTCGCAAATTGTTAAAAAAATGTTTTTTTTTTTTTTGGGGGGGAGGGGGATTTTAACATTTTATAACTTATGCTATTGATCTATTTTGAAACTACTGCTAGTTTCGATGTCATGGTCTTATCTCGTGCTGAAGAAAAACCTACACTCAAATTGAAGCCCACTTAAAAGGCCAAAATTAGTCACGATTAAAACTTCCCTCCAGGCATTACTCCATCCTCCTTCGCTTTAGAACACTTCATCGCCGTTATTACTTGACAGCTATATGTCTGTATTTGTTATCAAAGGTTGTCGCTTTCTTCGCACGAAAAGTAAATCCCTTCGAATGTGATAGTAGTCACCAATCTCCTCTCTTTTTGAATAGGCGATAACCAGAGGTGATATCAGATAGTAGCCTAGGCCATGACCAATTACAACAGCCATAAATAGATATGTGTTGTAAGTGTAGGTCACCAACATTAGGAAGTAGCCAACTGATAACTGAACCACATACAAACAAGTGTTTGAGAATTCAGTGAGGACTTTTTGCCTGAAAATGGAGAAGACAAAAAAAAATACAAAAAAAACAAACAAAAAAAAAAGAATGGTTAAGAGAACTCTAGCTGTGTTTCAACATTTTTTATCCTTTCGCCTAGTTTTCTGCTAGAAACCTGATGCTTTAACATCTTATAGTTTCATTTTAAAAGCTAATGCGAGAATTATACTTTGAAGAACTCTTTAAGCGTTTGTTTGACCTTTTATTCTTACCTTTTGTTCAGACCGTCTCGGTGTTCACTGTTCCATTGAGGAATTCTGCTCGGGTCTTCTTTTTTTCGATAAGCTTTAAGAATGGTATGAATCCCCTTAAGGCATTCGTACAGCATCGCAAGGGCAATAACGGCGACGAAGGATCCCACAATACCTGAAGAAGTCAATATTTCAAATGAGAAACCGTTCCCTTGTATCATTCGTGGACGCAAAGTATCTAGAGTGCTTTCCGTTTACCAAGTCTGGCTTAACCCAAAAAGAGATGATTCAAACGGAATGGTTCGCTGCTAGGTGTCTGATGAAATGAAACCAGAACTCTTTATAGTATAAAGGCTGATAGTTTCTAAAGAGACTGTTTGGGGCTGCGTCGGTGGGGGTAACGAATAATTTGGATATCTCAACAAAGTTGAAATGGTAAATTGGCCACCGTAACAATTACAAAACCTGACGTTTCGACCGTTAGCCCTTCGTCGGAGCGAAAAAGTGCTAACGCTCGGAACGTCAGCTTTTGTAATCGTTACGGTGGCCAATTTACCATTTCAACTTTGTTGATATATCCAAATTATTTCTTTATAGTATAGTTTTAACCTGCGATGCGGCGTTCTATTTAAGAGGGAGCTTATAAGCGTAACCAAAAAAGAACGCCTGATCGTACGGCATTGTAGTACAGGCGTGCTAATTGATGTCTACTTATGTATTTTCATTGCCTGGAGGACTGGAGGTTATTCGTTCGAATTGCGCGGACAGTTGCCATGGGAGCATGAAAACTGACTGATCCCACTCAAAGAAGTCAGAGGGCTTGTTCAGACAAAATTAAAGCCATTTCCATTTACAGACAGGAAGGTAAAATTGAACATTCAGTGAAAAACGTTAAGACAATAATCGCACATGTACAATGAATTTACCCCATTTGTGTTCATTGGTTCGTGGAAGATTTTTCAAGTTTCCTGATATTGGTAAGTCCGAAACTAAGAAGAAAAATTCTGCAGGTTGCCCTTCCAAAATGATTATTTTTCGCCCTCAAAGAGTTACCAGACGTCTACAAGCTAAGTTCTTCACTCGAGTTTGCATAAGCATTAACAAGAATTAGGCAATGGCAAAAACTTGAACTTCGACCCCTAAAAGTTGACAACACAGGTTATTGTTCTTTTGGCAAGCATGCCGACATTCACGATTTTTTTCTGCGGTTGTAATTGACAATATAAAACAACCTTGAAATGTGTGCGTGTATTAAACGATTCAGTGTTCGAATTATTATCTGGGAAAAGAAGAGTGAACATAACGGTATTCAATAAGAGGTTTAAGCAAACTGTAATAGGAACATACTAAGTACGTATATTAGGTACTGCACATTCAGTAAATGTTTACCTTTTGATGAAACTATTCTCCATTCTTGAATCAGAACGAAAATTTGTTTCGAGGTACTAAGCGACAGATGCATTTGAGCGGTTCAAGTCAGCCTTTGGTGCGGTGGACGCGGAGCACAGTAATACACCTACTGATCTATTTTTCAGTTCTTTAGGGTCGCATGAATATTGCGGTCGCTCAATAATAACGAATAGAGGGCACTTCTCTCTTAAGTATCAATCGTGTAATTATCTTTCACGGGGGCGGGAGTAGACAGAGGAAGGCACAGCTTACAAACTGTCCTATTCGAATTTTTAAACCGCTGTTTACATGGGGCAAACAGAAATTCCCTTAAATAAATAGGCCTTGTAGGAAATACACTGGAACATGCGCCTTATTTTGCTCACCGTATCGTAGAGTCATGTATCAGAACGTAGATAGCGTTTTGATCATAAGAGGCCTTTAAAACGTCATTTTTCCTTCTTGGCCCAATATTTGATTTTAAATGGGTTAATATCGCTTAGTGATGCATGAATATTATTCTCGACAGTCTCTAGAGCTACATCAAAACCAAAACAAAAATACATGTACGGTAACTGTTAAAAGTACTCAAACATATACATTTAACAACAAATACGTTGTATTGAAGGGAAAATATACGTACTAATAACAATTGACTTTTGAATTCAAGAA
This sequence comes from Stylophora pistillata, assembly GCF_964205215.1. Classification (NCBI taxonomy): domain Eukaryota; kingdom Metazoa; phylum Cnidaria; class Anthozoa; order Scleractinia; family Pocilloporidae; genus Stylophora; species Stylophora pistillata. The sequence goes on from NC_142522.1 coordinate 35,333,431, forward strand.
AGTGCAACTTTGAGAGACCTTTAATCCCTTCACTCCCTGCGGTGATCAACATGAAACCTCTCCTAAAAATATTCATACATTATCTAGCAAACGCGTGATTAGAATTCTCAAACTTATCACCTACATGTTACTATCTTGATGTAACACCAATTCTTGTAACTTATTTCCAAAGAAATGTTTCCCAACTTGAGAGAAGAACTAGCTCTCTGATCTTGGAAGTTGATGGTACTGAAAAAAGGGTAATTCACCCTTCCGAAACCCAAGATCTTTGAAAAACTAATTATCCTTACGGTTTTACGTAAATTTGTGGCGACCTCGCCACATATCCGCGACATAACGGAGTCTTCTTCTTTTACCTTTTTTAAATTTCTTAGCGTTTTTTTTTTTTTTTTAAGCAATAGAAAAACATTTCCGGGCTCCATGACGTGTAAAGCCACGTGGGATGTTGGGGGAACACAAGAAAAGCTTTAATTTCATGACATAACTAGTTGTCATCGATCAAATGCAGGCTTTATAACCTGATAATGCATCAGCTTTGAAATTGAATTGACCAATCGGACGAAGCGTACTATGTTCATAATCAACAATATGGATCTCCATCTCTTATAATTAATTCTTGCGCAACTAAGTCAAAATAGCAGTTCTTTGTAAAGCGACAGTTGAGGTTCTAGGTTTTACATTAAAATTAACGGCGTCCGATATCATTTTTAGGGCTATTTTTGAAAGGTTGTAAATGTATGTTATAAGACGTTTTCTTGTGTAGTATCGCCGAGTATTTTTACGAGTTGTGCCGTATTTTGACGAGCCCGTAGGGCGAGTCAAAATGCAAATAACGAGTACAAATACTCAGTGATACGACACACTAAAATGTTTAACAAGTTATTTATTATCCAACACCCCAAATCGTTATTTCATTACGGGCGAACTTTGCGGATATTTATTTACGGAGTGCGTGACAGAAGTATGCGAAGTGGAAGGGAATTGGCGCGTTGTCGTGTTGCTGTTTCTATTTTCTTCATTAAATGAGGAAAATTCGTTGTCGTCTAAACGCTTATCTTCGTTCGATTTATCTAATAAACTTGGATCAATATTCGCCAGCCAGTCTGACCCTTCGTTGTCAGAAAAATGATTTAAATTGTCCGCCAGTTTCTTTCGTAGCCTCAAACCAATTCATCGCTTGCGCGATGCGAGAAAACCTGTCTAACCGGCTCTCTGGAGCACACATACCACGTGATATTTGTACTCCTCTTAGGCGTTATTTGTTCTTTACTACACAACAAAACGTCTAATCAGAGATTCATTATCCAACACGCCAAATTGTTATTTCAGTGCGGGCGAATTTCGCGGATATTCCTGGAGCACTAATATCACGTGATATTTGTACTCGTCTCGCACGTTATTTGTACTCTACGAAGCACAATTTGATAATAAATATATCTTATTAGACGTTTTGTTGTGTAGTATCGCTGAGTATTTTTACGAGTTGTGCCGTATTTTGACGAGCCCGTAGGGCGAGTCAACATACAAATAACGAGTAAAAATACTCAGCGATACTACACAACAAAACGTCTAATAAGTCATTTATTATCCAAAACGCCAAACTGTCATCTCAGTGCGGGCGAGTTTCGCGGATATTTATTTACGGGGAGTGCGTGACAGAAGTATGCGAAGCGGAACGGAATTGGCGCGTTGTTGTGTTGCCGTTTCGATTTTCTTCATTAAATGAAGAACTTTTCTGGTCGTCAAGCTGTTTTTCTTCCTTCGATTCATCTAATGAATTTGGATCTATATTTGCCAGCCATTCTGACTCTTCGTCGTCGGAAATATGATTCAAATTGTCCGCCATTTGTTTTTTTTTCGTAACTACAATCCAATTCTTCGCTTGCGCGATGCGAGAAAACCTGTTTAACCGGTACTCTACAATAGACGAGTACAAATACCGCGTGATATTTGTACTCGTCTATGGCGTTATTTGTACTCGTCAAGGTGTAGTTAGATAATAAATATATCTCATTAGACGTTTTGTTGGGTAGTACCGCTGAGTATTTTTACGAATTGTGCCGTATTTTGACGAGCCCGTAGGGCGAGTCAAAATACAAATAACGAGTAAAAGTACTCAACGATACTACACAACAAAACGACTAATAAGTTATTTATTATCCAACACGCCAAACTCTTATCTCAGTGCGGGCGAATTTCGCGGATATTTATTTACGGGGAGTGCGTGACAGAAGTATGCGAAGCGGAACGGAATTGGCGCGTTGTTATGTTGCTGTTTCTACTTTCTTCATTAAATGAAGACATTTTCTGGTCGTCAAGCTGTTTTTCTTCCTTCGATTCATCTAATGAACTTGGATCTATATTTGCCAGCCATTCTGACTCTTTGTCGTCGTAAATATGATTCAAATTGTCCGCCATTTGTTTTTTTTTTCCTAACTACAATCCAATTCTTCGCTTGCGCGATGCGAGAAAGCCTGTTTAACCGGTACTCTACAATAGACGAGTACAAATATCGCGTGATATTTATACTCGACTATGGCGTTATTCGTACTCGTCTAGGTGCAGTTGGATAATAATTAACAATTATTGGACGAGGTTGAGCAAAATGTCGTGATTTGTCAGTGGCGAGCAGATCAATTATTTGCTGAAGCCGAAGGCTAAGGCAAATAATTGATCTGCGAGACACTGACAAATCACGATATTTTGCGATAACCGAGTTCAATAATTGTTTTATCACTCGATCACCGAGTTTGTTTTCAATTTTTTGGGGGAAGCGGCAAGCGCGCACTGCTGCCAGAAATCAAATGGTTTCCTTCTCAGTTAAATAATTTATTCTCTCGACTTTAAATTGTACGTACAGTCAACTGTTATTAACAAAATTTATGCCTTCAAATGGGTGAAACTTCCAGAAACAAGTTCACAGTCTTCAAGGATTTGAAATCCGAAATAAAGGGAAAATGTATTCATTGATGAATTAGCTTGAATACAATCTCTGAAAGTTCACTTTAAAAAGTTGAAAGTGCAGTTGTAAAAGATATTAACTGTCCGCTGCATGCTAGATTGCTTGATACTTAGCTCATTTAGAATATGCTCTTCCTGAGAGGCTGTGAGAAGTGTTTGCGGTGCACTCTCAGCTACAGGAATCGAAGAGGTTGCCGTAATGGTTGTTACGGTCTTCTTGTTGTTCAACGATTCTGATGATTTTTACACACAAGAGCGATCACAAGAGCGACCACAAGAGCGACCACAAGAGCGACCACAAGAGCGACCACAAGAGCGACCACAAGAGCGACCACAAGAGCGTGGTTACTACTGCGCATGAGCAGAATATTATTTGCAGCAAAAACGGAGTTAGACGGTAGTACGCATGAGCAGACCATTATTTGTAGGCCACGTGGTGGGCTCCCAGCCAATGAAAATGGGGGAAAAATCCATCGAATGATAATGGCGATAAAAGGACACGTGCCTCGTGTCTGGTGTCACCTCAGACAGTTATGCCAGGATTCTTGTTTTTGCACCTCTGATAACTAATGAACGGTACTTAAGAACAGATCAGCAGTTTTTCTTTACTTTTTTTGGGGAGGAAGGGTGGGTGGGAAAGGGGATGTTAATCATGATAACGAGAAAGGTACTGCATAAATTATTGTGTTGAAACGAAGCGCGATAATCTCTTTATTGAGGATTCGCGACGGCTGATAAGGTAATATTGCTTAGATGTAGTATACAAAATTTGATATTTCGGCGAGATTCACGTAACATATGTAAGCCATGTTTCTCTAGTTCTCTGGTTAATAAAACGTCTTGAGCATTGAAAGTACTCCTTGGAGAGAAACCTGTGGAATCCTGCCCTAAATTTGTCTAGTAAGACTTGTTTTCAAGAAGGAAAAAAAATATCAGGGAAATTTTGCCCTAAGAAAACTAATCAAAACCATACCAAAATCCTCGAACATGATTGGTTATAAGTTAAGTTAAGTTTTTATTTAATGTGGCACCACACGTAGCTACAAGCTACTTTCCAGGAGGCCCATAATAAACAACAGAAATAAATAATTCAAATTGAACATAAATTGTTAAAAATCCCAACTGGCTGGGGGTAAACCAGTTGGCTATTTACAAGCGTGGCCAAGGATTTGAACTCGGAGCTACCGTGAAACAAATCCAGATAGTGGTCAGCCGGCGGGACTCGAACCCAGGAGCAGCGGATTACGAGTCCGACGCGCTGGCCACGCTGCCTCCTTATATCACCAGCCCCATGTGAGCAGTATACGTGGCATGCTTGTAACTGGACAACATCGTTGGAAGCTTCATGCCTGTGTACTTGGACAGTACATATGCGCGTTATGTGCGGCCGCTGTTGGTGCGCGTTTCGCCGAGTTATTTATGTTATTTTTTTTGTGTAGAAAGGTATAACCGAGGACTAGTATGTTTCTCTAATTTTGTCAAAGTTTTGATTCATTGGTAACAGGATTTCGCTTCGTTCAATTCTAGATCTGTTAATCATACTCGCGGTTGTCTGATTTTGTAAATCGATCACTACCCGTATGAATACAAACCGAGTTGGACTCCACTCAGTCCTATTATCGTAATATACAATGACCTGAAATAATATTAATTCATGGTGTTTTGCTCGTTTCACTGTAGTATTGGGTACCGAGATATCTTTAGAAGTTCTAACTAAAGAGTAGATGGCTATGAGTTGACTTTTATAGGATATTTTTTCTGTTGTGCGCTTTATCGGCAATACTCAAGTGGGAGCCGAAAGATAGGGACCCTCTAAATCCAAAATTCCGACTGAATTCTCCGACAACGAATGAAAACAATAACATTTCATTCAGTATTGCTGCAGTTGCTTTTTCCTTTGTCAATTACGGCTTCCTGTTTTCGTGTTATAACAGTAGCCTCGTTGCGAATGGGAACCATAAATTGGCATATGACGTGCGATATTTTTTGCGACTTATTTACAACACGGAAGTAAATTTGTGATGTCGGTATTTCACTTAGTAACGGAACTTGATCTGGAAAACTTAACTGATATGACCCACTTATATCATATACTTAATCTTCCCTTTTAGGAATGTTCCTTTCGGCGAAAACATCCACTTCTTTCAGTTGGTTCGGTAGTATCAGAAGGTACATTGACGCATTTTGTCCTTTGGTAGCGTTATATTTCCTCTCGCTGGTATAGAAGGTAGGCCTTCAGTCAAGATGTGGCTTTCAATATTTTTTTTAACTGATCTATTTTCCTTTGCCTCGATCAGTTTCGAGACAACGGAAATAGATCAGCTTCGTTTCCTTCTCTGAAGATGATGAAGTTCTCACTGGCAAATCGTGTTTTGCGATCAGAGGAGTGCACGAAGCCTTGTAAACCAAATTTACATCTTTTCCAGTTCAGCTTGTTTGTTTCTTTCATCGTAGTTCCCAGTAGAAAAAATAGAGTGACATGAACAAAGCCAAAAATAAAAACAAAAGCTTCTTAGTATTCCTTTTGAATGTACAGTGAGAATGCGTGATGGTCAGTTGTTGAGAATCATGACAGAAATTCGGCCAAACAAAGAAAGGAAGTTTTTTTTTTTATCTGTGTAAGGCACCAGCCATTATGTTTACTGTTTTTTTACTGCCTGCAGGCGTCATCTAAAGATATCGTCCGGGCTGATTTACAAGCTCTGAAAAGCATTTATATTGATAAGGAATTTGACCGAAAATATCTCTCCTACCCCAGTGGGAGCTTATGGGCAGGAGAGGTAGAAAATAGATAATTTTCAGAGGAAACGAAACTATTCATGAGAAGACACACAGAGTTTGTACTGTAAGTATCTCGGAGAGCTCCATACAATTCCTTATAATAAAATTATTAGGAATTGTATATGGAGCTTTTTCAGCATTAGTCGAGGCGCGGTGGGTGTTGTCACATATGATTCTCGCAAGGATCATACGTGACAACACCCGCCGTGCCACGACTAACGCTAAAAAAGCTCCATACAATTCCTTATAATAAAATTATAAGTAAGGAGCTCTCTGCGATACTTACAGTGCAAGCCCTGTGTGTCTTCTCATGTTAGGGACAAGAAAAGCGAATTGATCGAATCAAAAACTTTTCGCCATGCACTTCCTTGTAGCAACCTGCAATATTTACCCCGTGACGATCCCAGAAATCTTCGAGCAAACACAAGGATCCGATTACTGTGAACGCATTCATTCAGAATTACCTTCAAAGGAAATTTAAAAACTCTTGTTTTAATAACGAAAATGAGTTTGCATTTTCGAGTTAATCCGATCTCATGCCGAGCGTTTTAGTGACAACGTTCATTCTGATAACTGACAGGAAAACTAAGCTTGTTTAGCCGGCATAAATTTACTAACGTTCTATCAAATAAAACTTGTAACTCGAGTGCCACTGACGTGTGACTTGTAAATATAACAGACGAATTGGCAAATTTACAAAACCTTGATTGACCTAAGTCGTGATACCGAGGGGAAACCTAAAAGCAATTGCTTTTCAGAGTGCACAACAACCCAAAAGAGGTAAGAACAAGGAAAAAAGGAATGTAAAATGGTCCAAGATGGAAGTAATACGCATTGAAAATGAATAGTCTGAAAAATTGAGGATTATAGATGCCGTAACAAAGCATTTTCATACATGGACGAACAGAAAAGCGCAGCTAAAAGCGTGGTGTCAAGTATAATTTCTGTAATAAAGCTATCTGCTTCTGACCTTTCAGATGTATTTCACGACCGAGCTTCGTCAAATGCCCATAATTTTTGAACAATGGAGAGTTACGACGATATCAGGTTAGTAAACCATTTATGTATTATTAGTTAATTCAGTTAAGATTGTTTTCTAAATAAGTAATTTGTTAAGTAGTCTTGAGGACTACGATGTTAATGTATTAGTTTTTTTCGTTTTTGGCTTTTGCCGTTTTTGCGCAGTCATATATGTTGTGATTTTGCAGATGTGTACACACTCTGAAATAAATTTTGTAGGGTCCAACTGAGAGAACAACGGATATTGGTAGTTTTGGCAATAAAACTGACGGAATTCCTTTACGCATCCGTCTCGCCAAATGGACCCGCAAAAGTGTGTTTTAGTATCGCTTTCACGAAGATCGCAATATACTTATGCAGTGTATTGCAAACACCGCTTTATCATCCAAAATGTATTAACCATGTGGCTAAGCATCCACAAACCACCATCAGTTAAGCGTAAGTGGCAGTTTATGGAAGCTTTCCCGACACAAAAAGATTCGCCTTTAAGAATGCGAAACTTGAGAAAATCGCTGATTATGTAAATATGTGGGAAAAAAGCCGTGGGGTCTTATCGTTCATGATTCGTGCTTTTTAGGTGCAGTGTTTTCGCAAGCATAATACAAGTATCGTAATGGAACATCCGGCCCAAACGCTGAATCATGCAATAACATATATTTATTACTAGTTTAGCCAATTTTATACGCCCCGAGCTTTCAACACTAACAATCGCATAGGTCATCCGTGGGAAAGTCTCGTCGCACGCGAAAGTGGAACACATTGTATGTTACCAGATTCTGATCAGCTCTCATATGCTTCACGTATATACACAAGATAATAAAACTTTCCGGAGCTTCATCTCTTCAGCTCTTCTTTAAATTGAACAGAGATTTTCAGTCCAACTCAGAAATGCTGTTAGCTAATTAACTGTAAGATATATATTAAGGTAAGAAATCTTTTGAACGAAATTGAACAATCACTAAGCATCTCACCAGGCTGCATTTCAGGAAAGCAGCCCTTTTCGTTGAATTCAATTAGTAAATGATTATATAAATGCAGAGGTTATGTTTCCTGTTCCATCTAGTATTTAGAGAGAAAGAATGATTGAGAAAGAAGCATTTCTGTGGTCTCGTAAACAAAAGTAGTTTAACAGTAGTCCGGTGATGGGTAATTACAAGACGTTTTAAATGGCCTTGTGTTGGGTCTTATCGTGTGATTCTGTCCAAAATTCACGTTATCGCTCTCCCAAAGCAGATCTCTATTTCATATCATTACCAGAAATCGGAGACATCGATCATATTTCACCTCACCAAGCCTTTAAGGATTGCGGAGAAACGAATACAAAGAAATGTATAGGATAAAAAATATATATCCGAATTACTTACCTGTAAAAGAGGATGACCATCTTCCATCGCTCTTAAATCAAAGAGGACATCCTTGTGATACTAAAAATATTGTCTGGTGGTTGATTTTTAAAAGAAAAGTTTGGACAAATGATGATTCAAGATTTGACGTAAAAGAAACCCAAAATGTCTCCTAGTTCGGTAGGGACAAGTACCGTGAGCGAATGATATTGAAAGGATATAAAGAATCTAGAGAAAATGAGTTAAGCATTCTCGCCTACTATCTTATTTTTCTCTTGCTTAACAAACAAGGAAGGACGAGAGGTTTTGATGGTTCATATTCGGGCTTTCCTTCAACATTGATCGATTCTGTCAGTTTCATTGGGATTGTCCACGATCGTTTGAGTTTTAATGCATTTCGTACAAGTGGGGTAAAAATGGGTGATCTACTTAAGAAAGTCTTATTGTTGAGAAAGTTCCAGTGTTTAAAAGTGGCCGGATGCATGTGTTCGGACAAGAAGATATGTCGAAGATCACCGAGGGACAACTCGGCCAGGGACAAAATGGTTGAAATAAACTTACAATTGCAAAAAGAAATCGGCGCTGACCTGTTTTTCAACAGCTTATGGGAAACAACACGCAATTGTAAGCGATCGAGAGCGTGCGTGGGAAGACCAGAGCTCTTGAGCAGGACGGATGCTTCAAATTGGATCAAGACCGGACACATGTCCTTTAGTTTAGCAGAAACAGAGATATTTTAGTTCGGACACTATAATTAGATTTCTAAAGCGATTTCCAAATCACGACTTTTCCTTAGATAGTCTGTTAATGTCAACCTGAGCAAGTAAGGAATCTTGCCGTTTCAATTAACGCACAAAATTAGCCTATATCCGATTAAAAATAAACAATTGAATAAATTAATGAGAAAGGGCCTAAAAAAAAAAAATGAACATGAAAACTCCCCAATTTTTTATGATAATATGATTCTGCCTCTTGTACATTTTCTTCAAATTACGCACTTGATTTATCAATGTTAGTGCTTTAATTTCGATAAGTTGCTTAAACTGTTTTTCTTTGTAACTTACTTCTGAAAAGCGTAATTTGGGAACTGTGATAAGAGAATTACTGTCTTGCCAAACTTGCCGTAAAGTTTAAGCCGCAGAAAATCAATGTGAATCACGAGAAGAAGGACTGACCCAGAAGTAAATATCAAAATATCACATTTTATCCCGGACATTTTCAGTTTACACAACCAAAGAATATTCTTATATTTGCAGGTGTTAGTGGCTCTATAGTAGCAGTTCTGGCGCTGGCTGTGCTCTACGAATGTACAATAGGATTACACGTGTATCTACGATCACGCCTTAAAAACCAGAAAGAAAGACGACGAGATGATGTTAAGATGAAAAATAGGATTCATTCTGAATATACTAGGTAAGGTTTTCGTTAATTCAACTTACTAGGAGATTGGTCGGTTACTCAGCGCCCTATTGAAAAAATCAGAAGTTATTTGTATAAGATATAACATTTCTTTCCGATATTCGCATAGCAAATAAACCTGTAAAATCTCTACAAATTTTTAATGAAACATCCTGAAAAAAAACCATACACAAACAGACAAAAAAAAAAAAAAAAACAGGAACGAAGCCAATCAAAAAAGGGCAAGTTTAGATTATCAGCAGTTGTGATGTGAACATAACCTGACTTACCGCTGACCTAAACTTTCCTTTTCAACATTTTTATGCACAAAATCGTCTCCCGTTGGAATTTTTTTTTCTGACAGAGCCTTTTGAACATTTACATGGTCATCAAATTATTGCAGAAATACGTTCTGTTTTTCTTTCTTGTAAACCAAAAACATTTAACTTTCAGGTCAGAAACATTCACTCAGTTTTTAAAGACGTGTCTTTTTTCGGCCGAGCTTTTCTTCGCATATTTCCTGATGTTGATCACTATGACATACAACACGTGGCTGTTCAGCGCTGTTGTGATTGGTCGAGGGTTGGGCTTTTATCTGGTGACACCGCTGATCACCTCATACGTTGACAGAGAGGAGACTGATGACTTCATCGACATCTCGATGGATTCGCTGTCCACAAGACATCAGCAATTGTAAAACCAGCTCAAACATCATGAACTGCAAAGCTATCTATTTAGCTATCTTGTCCATTATGCCTCCTGGCATATAGAGCAGCAGCAAAAGCTCTCCACTCCCGTCTGTCTTGTCTTTCTTGAACTGCAAAGCAGAATACAAATATTCTATTCGTGCAATTTAACGAAGGTGGATAGATAGATAGATAGATAGATAGATAGATAGATAGATAGATACTATACTTTATTATAAACACCTTGCAGCCATAGGCTGAATTACGGAATATTTACAAATACAGATGATAAAAAGGAGGTTTAAAAATATTACAACTTCGTCGTTAAGAAAGAAGGAAAATTGTCTACATCTTATAATTATGGCTAAAAATAAAACTGTTCTTCAAGCGCTCGGTTTTGCATATGGGGAGAGTGAAATCACTTTTGCGCCTCAGTGCGTATCTACAACTCTTCCTTTGGGGAAGGAGGCTGTGGAGTCTATGGGTGGGGTTAGTGACTATCTCATCAAACAGATTGGTTGAAATTTTTTCCCTCCTCACGTGAAGTTTCGGTAGGCCAGCTGTTTCTAGTGCTACACTATATGACAGGTCAGGATAGATGATTCTGAGTGCTCTTCTTTGGATCCGTTTCAAATCTTCGCTGATGTAGTTTGGTAGAGAACGGTGGAATACAGGACTTGTGTATTCCAAGACGGGCCTAATACATGTCACATAGAATTGCACAAGGTGTATTATATTAACTAGCTAAGCCGAGTCCCCTTTGTCTGCCGATGAAGTTAAGATTTTCGGTATTTCTTCAGAAATTATTAAACCTGTATGGCTAGTACCAAAACCTTTTTATAACAGTCGCTTCCCTTCCCTTAGACGGACGTTGTGTTAGCCTATAGATTAAGATAGAGGTCTCTATCGGGTAGTCAAGCGAAGAAATCATTGCTCACCTCATTTATCTTCTTTGTGAACTTAGGGACCAGTTATTATTTAGCGCCTGGTCGGGGTGGGGTGGGATGGGGTGGGGTCGAGGGGGAGGAGGGGAATTTTGGGGTTATTAGGGAAACAGAGGGGGATCAGTAGTCGCCAAAAGAGTATAAAGGGGGGACTAAAGAAATTAACTGAGTCGATCGGAAACCCCCCCCCCCCCACCCACTCCTTGGTTATGAATAATGACCTTAGTAGACGACGTAAACAGATCATTCCTCTTGGCTATTTGCCGCCTTCAATACGAGACGTGCAATAACGTTTGGAACGTTTTGAGATGAACCATGGTATCTTAACTGTCCTTGGTCAATTGTCCAGTTTGACGTTATTTTGGCCCAGTGTGTGATGTGTATAAACTTCTTAATTACGCGTTATTGTTGCTGCATGATGCAATTGTTTTGCAGAATGAAAAAACACTCACTAAATGATTGTTTGATTGATTGATTCTTCTGTACTTTAATTAGTTTCTCCATCACTTTTTGTCTTTGGACGTTTTTTCACTCTGTGTAAACAGCACCATTTCTTGGAACAGATAGATGGTTTAAAAATAAACATGAACTAACGAAAAAGAACCTTATATCAGTCAACGCCTTATTGCGCAGCGCGTCAGTTCGTTGCAGCTGCGAAATCATTTGGCAAAATGTTTTCTTCCCTGATCCTGAGTTTTATCGTAGCGACGTTTTTACGTCAGACGATGGCATCGCATTTTCGCGGTGGGATCGTAACCTGGAAGCCGGATGGAAATATTACGAACAAGGTAAACGAAAAAATATTGCACGGGTGAAACTAATCTCAAACGAGGATTGAAAATAAAGACAAAAAAATTGACACCAGAATACTAAGCGTTGTAAATAAGCTTTTTCTCATTTCGTAGTCTACTGTGTTAAGACTTGTTTTATATGGATTCAATATAATTTTGCCGGATTTGTTAATACATAGGTTGAAAAATCTTGAACTTAGGTAAGCGTCGTAAAGGTCGGGACATACCATAAGCATTAGTTTACTGATTGTTTCGAGTGGAGTTACACTATATTTACTTACGGCCAAATATCTGATCCCAATATTTGGTATTGTTCAAGAGCTTTTATCGATCTCCGCTGTTGTAGCATTTTTCCGTTTCATAAATTTTATGGAAAGTTAGAGTAAAAATTCTGAAGAGAGAATCAAGTCTTATTTCTATGAAAGAGACCAAACCTTGAGTGAAAAAAAACTGCTGCTCAGAAAGAAAGATTTTCGGACTTCTCATACCTTCTGATGTTCATTTGATGCAAACGTCGCACTACGTACTTATTCGTTTTCCAATTTCAAAACTCTTAGCTTGGAATTCGGCAACTAGTTTCACGAGAATTTGAAGAATGCGAAGGGCAGGATCAAAGTTGTACTGTATCAATAATAATTAGCAAGAGAACGCATGGCAGCGTATATTTAGCTTTCCCGTTGTTTACCAAAATTTTTGTCCATTGTCTAGAGCGCTCAACCTTCATCGAGTAAAATCGCATTATGTTTTCTCGTGCTCCTATAAATAGAGTAACACTGTATGACATTAGAAATCGGCTTTTTCAGCTAAGGTAAATAATGTATAGCACATTACGCTCTTGTGTTGAATTTCCCCCAAAATTTCATGTCCCATTATGTTTCCATCGTTTGATAGATAGAAAATACCAACGTCAGTTATGTGCATATTTTTCTGTTCGTTGAGGAGAAAAGCAAACAAGTGGTCATAATAAAAGGCCTACAATTCCAAGAGCACTTGAATTCTTACAATTAATGAAAACTTCCGGGTTTTTTCGGAAATCCATTCTAAAGGGTGTTGGAAGTAAACGTTTACTTAAGGAGAGAACTATCTTAACTGATTGTGAAATATAATAATAATGCCTGTCACTTTGGGTTTTATTAACCAAATTTTGACGCAAGAGTAGTTTTGTCAATCTTGTTTGCTAATAATTTTATTTGATAAATGGATCCTTCGAATGTTTTTTCAGCTTTTCACATGGATTAGTTCGCGAAAAACATCAGTGCGATAAAATGTCTTCCTATCAAGTGTTTTTGGAGCATTTTTTCGGTTGCCGTTTTCAACACAATACTTTCAAATCAGGCAACGTTGCTCATTTTAAGAGTGGAGCACTTTAGATTGTTGAAATAATAGCGAAAACATCTATAGTAGACACCAAGTAAGGTGGTTTATTTAATTTCTAGGTGATTTTTAATTTCCGGATGGGTTTCCGAAGATCCTTTTCCAATTCGTACTACTGTGACAATTCAGTGGTTGCCAACCAGGGCATCGTGGGAGGAGGAGAGAGCTGGAGGGCACATCACGACAAAAGATATTATTCAAGAATGAGAGTGGCAGATACAGGATATCACTGCACAGACTTTAGTGTCCAAGAGGACTGGACACAAGGTGAAAACAGTTTTGAGTACACTTTCCCGGATGAAGGACCCTGGCTCATAAGGCGAGTTAAAACAAGTTATTATTTTGCTTTTAGACCTTTCATTTCTTTTCCTTTAGTATGCAGTTTTGTAATCTCTGAGCAAAATTCTGGTCTTGGTTGCCCTTCAAGCTCACTTGAAGAGAAATTCACGTGTACATGAACGACATCACACGCAGGTAGACTATCTTCTACAGTCATAACATATCATCATATCCAAATAACTAACTAATTTTAAAAAATAGATAAATAAAGTTGTTGCACTCCCCCTGGATGGAACTAAAATTCGCTTGTGATGCTAGAGGTGATAATGTGGCAAAAATAAAATGTAAATGTTATTGTTTGTTTTTTTTTTTGTTTTTGTTTTTTATTTTTGTATTCAGTTACTCAAGCTGCTGTTGGATTTCGCTCACAAACGGGGGAGGCAATTGGTTTCTCTCGACCACTGCCAACCTGACCGTGCGGCCAGATATCGGCAAAATCAACTCCTCTCCAATCTCAGCATTATCTCCCATCGTGCGACACCAGCAAGGCTGTCCGAAAACGATCACTATTCCTGCTGAGGACCCAGATGGTGATAAAGTCCGTTGTCGATGGTCAAATGATTCTCAGAGAGAGTGCGGTGGTGTTTGTCATAGTTTTAAAAGTGGAGCACTGGACGAGGTACCTCAAAAATTAAAAAGCGTAATCAGAGTCACGAAGCTTTTTTGTGCCCTGTTTAATTCATAGATTTCTCTTTACCATCCTTAAAGATACTGCGAGTCAAATAAATACCAACGCCTCAATGTATTAACCATGATATTTTATGTCTTAACGCTTGGCTATACGCCCATATGAGTGTAAACAAATCCCTCAGTTCGTTAAGTTTGTTAAAATTTCTTTCTGTTTCATTGTGCAAAGGAAAAATGCACTCTGAGTCTCTACAGCAATGCTGCTCTTGGTTGGCATGCAGTAGCCATCACCCTAGAGGACTTCCCAGCCTCGACTACAAATTTCCAAAGCGCCACTCCTTTCAGTCAGGTGGGCCTTCAGTTTCTTGTTTACGTGAGTCCATCTTCCGGTCCGTGCAACAGGGCCCCAGTCCTTATCGGCCAAAGCCCAAATGATGGTTCGTGTGAAGAAGTGTCAAATGGTAATACGTTTTCTTGCACTATTGAAGCAAAACATATCGACTCTTCAAGAAGGTTTGTGTAACTACTCTCAAAATAATACTGAAGGTGAATGACATGCAACAAGAGGCATTTTCATTTTAGGTGAACTCATCACACCTATTCTTCTCATTTCGTTGGCTGAGATTATCTTGATTTACAAAGATAAGTAAAATATAAAAATTAATGAGACATTGATATGCTATGCCCATGCTTAAACACGCTGCTTTAAGTTTAGAAGAACAGAAGGTTCAAGGTATTGAGACTTGATGCTTGAATTTCTTGAGATAGCTGTAGCAAAACAGATGTTATACAATTTTTTTAGATTGTAGTATTGCCCATTCAAGAACTCCTAAACTTAACTTTTTTTCTAGAATTTCCGAGATCATTACCGTCACACCACTTTACATGGTTATTTCCTCCCTCCTGAACTACACTGATCAAATAGGGGACACTGTCTATTACAAAAACGTATCATGGAATCCGCGGTTATCACAGAAAGGAAGACACATATTTTGTTTCAAAGCAATGGATAACTATGGGTTAGTTGGCAAAAATTCACTTTTACAACTTAATCAAGAAATAAGCAGCATTAAGGCTATTTAAAATGATCTCCCGTATCATCTCCAAACCCAGTAATTGAACAGAACGGTTATATCCTACGAAGGTAGACTTTTAGTCGTCTTCAAAACGCGTTTAATTTCATGAAACAATTTTCTTAATTTGACAAGTAAGGAAATTGTTTTTTGTTTGTGTGTTTGTTTCGTTTTTTGTTGTTGTTCCTTCTTACGAAGCCAGTCGTGTATTGAGTTGTAATAGAACTCTGCTATGCACATAATTATGGCATTAATAATAATAATAATAATAATATTATCATTACTTCAATAAACATCATTAGCAAGTCTTCAACTGATGTCTTCGCTACTTCACTTTTCAGAATTGAAACCGAGGAGAGATGCATCACACTACTAGTGGGATCAAGTGAGGGATTTTTTTCGATCTCTTTACTCATTGTCCAAATTAAGTTCATTACCACCTTATTTATGGAATTTTTCTTAGAATATAGCTACATTGTATTGTCATGGGATCGGATAATGCCACAATTTATCAAGCTATTATTTTTCAACTGACCGGAGTTTCGATTTTAAAAATAGCGTACAATAGCAGTGGCGGATCCAGACCTTGAGCTAAGAGGGAAGGGGGGGGGGGCTGGGCCCCTATGCCCCTCCCCTAGATTCGCCACTGAGTAGTAAGAGCTGGCATGGAAGCTGTCGCATTATCTAATTTACTGATTTGAATCTTATTTCTATCGAGCTTCTTGAAGGCAGCATGGTCGAGTGGTCGGCGTGTCGGACTTGCAATCCACCGCTCCCGGGTTCAAGTCCCACCCTGGCCACTACTTGGATTTGTTTCACGGTAGCCCCGAGTATCAAATCTTCGGCCATGCTTGTAATATAGCCAACTGGTTTGCCTTTGGCCAGTTGGGATTCTTAACAACGTTATTTTCAATTTGAATAATTTGTTTAAGTTGTTTCGTGGAAAACCTGTAAACTAGCTTCTAGCTAAGTGTTTCTCCACGCTAAAAATTATTATTATTATTATTATTATTATTGTTATTATTATGCAAACCAATTTTGATTTTCATGAATCATTAGACAACACTCCGAGTCCGTTGTTGTATTCTCGTACACCTGTGGTTCCTCAGTTAACTTGGTCGAGGCCAGAGTGGTTTGGATTTGTGAACTTCAACATAACTTTTGACCAACAGGTAATGCGGAGTTAATGAGCCATTGGTGATTATCCCTTGAAAGACCACTTTGGTTCGTGACTTGCGAAACAAGACGCCCGTTCTCCAGTGGAATTATTCACAACGCTGAATAATCAAATTATTCAGCGTTGTGAATAATTTGATTCTCTTGCGAAAAAGCCCAGAATATCTCATGAAAATCTACAAAATAAGAAAATGATCTTTCAGGCAAGCTATAATCGGGGAGATTTCAAAACAAGAAGCTTGAAAAAAATTTAGGCTTCGAAGGGACTCAAACCCGTGCCGCCTAGATATCAATCAAGCTCTATTGACCAACTGAGTGCTTGCTAAAAATCCACATTTAAGGGATGAAGAAAATTCCTTTGGATTTTTTTGTCCTAGTGTATCAATCTGATACCAAATGAAGGAATTAAATCAAGTTTTTATCCGCGGATAACGACGTACAAATGACAAAATACGATCCTCAGGTGAACTTAATTGAAGAAATAGTGGACATTTGTTTTCATCCATAGGTCGAAACATGATCTGTTTCATTTATTTTTGCTCAAGAGTTGTCCATGTGTGACATCTGTCCAATATCATGAAAACGCATATCAGGAGTCATGTAGGCCTGTTGAGTTGAACGTGAATTTTATGGTGTCGGCCAACTAAAGATGGTACACGTCTATGACATGAAGGAGGCCATTAGCTGATAGTAATTTTATATGAGTCCGCTATACAACAAAATGAAAGCGGGCCAACAGTGAGGAAGCATCTTGAGTTAAGCTTGGATTTTAACCTCTAAATAAGTATGTAGACTTAATTTAACTAGAGTAAGATAAGAAAATAATTAAAACTGATGAATTCATAGCCCTCAGATTAAATGGAAACTCTAAGCTTAAAACAAAGCATTACTTTTGTGAATGCGCCGTCCAAGAAAAGGATTGTTTTCAAACCCTGACAAAGTGAGATAACTGTTTCTATATAAACAGATCAAGAGGCCAAGACACTCCAAGTTTGTACGGATCGTCGTAGAGGGTCACGTGATTTACAAGCTTGACACGCGTTCTTCGAGCGACGTTACCTTCGACCAATTCACCCTAACGTTCCGCCTACCTCAACGTGTTCTCAGTATGCAAGGTAACTACTCTATTACAATGGACCGTGGTGTTGTGGTGGGTGTCGGATGTACATCGGATGGTCCGCCTTCCCCAGGAATCAGTTCCTTCAAAAGCTGGCGTTTCGAAATTGGTGTTTGTTCCAAGGGAACCTATTTGAATACCCTCAGTTGCAAAGGTAAGAATTGCTTTGTTGTTGCCAACATTTACCGCATTGAATATCGCTCTCTGATTTAGCGTGTTGCATCGAAATTTCAAGAAAGCTGCGTAGTTCTTGTTTATGCTCTAAACTGTATTGAAACATAAATATGTTTGAAAAGCTTTTTGTGAAGAGTGACAATTTCAGTGTTACCTAAGTGACCTATTTTACAACCACGCTATTTTTTCTATTGATTTCCCTATTTTAACTACTTAAAATTTGACAATCGGTTGCAATTCAAGGCATCTTAAAGCAGGGTCGGTAAATAGTAACATCCGAGAATCGCAAGTGCTCGAGGCCCTTGTTTTGCAAATTCAAGAACGATATTAACCAAAAGCTTTACTGTCGCTTTACTCAGGTTAGTGTAAGATATCATTAATGTCAAAAACATGATGCGTAGAAATTTCGATTCCCTTTTGCTTCCCTTTGATTGCTTCAGTGGCGGATCCAGGGGGAGTGTCCGGGGGGTTCCGGACCCCCCCTATCAGACCTGACACTAACAACTTTATAATGTGCAACCGCGACTGGTGGAAGGGGGGTGTGGGGAGTGTGGGAGAGAAGTAATTTGCCTCAAAAGAGTCCAACAGTCCTTTCTGAACCAAAGTTTGGACACCCCCAATAAAAAATTCCTGGATCCGCCCCTGTGCTTTTTGTTAGTTTCTCCATTACAATATTTTCTAACAACGATTCCGCTATATAGACTTTCGTCGGTCATGATGTTAACTCAAGGCTACTCTAGTCTACTCTCAGCTATGCCGGGGTGAAAATGCCAGTATCAAGAACTTTGGTTCTTGATTCGAGATCCCGCTAGTCTTTGTGACTCGTCGCAAAGACTAGCGGGATTTCGAGATCAATTCAGATTTGCGAGACCCATGATTTTTTTAAGGTATCATTCACCAAACCTCAAACTTTAAGACTAAAACGCGTGAGCCGCCTATACAAATTGTAAATTTCCTTTTACCATGAATCTAGACGTGGATGAATGCTCTACGCCACTTTCCATTCTGAGCCGGAAGAAAAGAAGTCATTATTGGTATTACAGAAGTTACCAAGTATCTTCTTCACGAGGTGAATGCATATTTCTGTATCCTACCAACAGCATGCATTGATTCAGGCTAAAAAAAATTCAAGGGAGATGTGCGTTTATTCAATGCTGCAGCACACCAGATATGAATCATTACTAAGAATTAGTGTAATTGCTTAGGTGATTATGGAAATGTGCGCTTTCATTGGTCGAGGATTACGTCATACCTCGCCATATTCATCTCGTACAAGGTGATTATAGCAGGTACGCTAGATTTTAAAATGGCTGCCTCGCGTTTTGTCAGTGTTACCTGATAAAGAATAGTCAATTCCGAAGACTACAAAAGATGCTATTTAGTTTGGAGTAACACTTTTCAAAAGAAAGATATGGAGTTTTTGTTGATTAAATTAAATTAACCAATCAAATTCTAATGGAAACTGGCCCTTTATCTCGATTGAGACGAATAATCAAAATGGTTTCAACATCAAAACGGATAATTAGAACATAATTCGAAAGCACCTTACATTACCTGCCGGGGATTATTCAACGATATTCACTGAACCTTCGGCGAACAATTGTTAAATAGTGGTTTTTATTTTCCTTGTCTGCGTCATTTTATCTGCGAATGGCGGCAGCACTGCACGATTCAGCACAGCCAGCTAGCTTTGGTCAGGGTCTGGCCAAGCTGAAAGATTAATATATTGCCGTTAAATGACTTGCTTGTAATTATGAACAATGTACCAATTCATTTTACCAACGTGAACATATTTAAGTCGGGTGACTGGAACTAACATGAAGTCTCGTCTGTTTGTTGTTAGGCATCACTTCAGCTGTCACCGCCATTTTACCTACACCAGGTATGGGATCCAAATGTGCCCCTTTTTTTCACTTTGTCATTGTATTTGTTATTCTATCTAATTCACAAAAAAATCAATTTATCAGCGTGTCATTTATTTTTGTAGCAAATTTCATTTCGTTGTTCTTATTATTCTTATTTCAGTTTCTTTGCGAGCTACTCCAGCCATTTATTCTCCTTCCATTTTACAAACATCTCCACACACAAGTGCAAGTAAGTGTTTTAAATAGTTCATAGAGGGGACTACTCCAAGAAAAAAATACACGGAAAAGAGAAAAACAACAGTTCTTTAGTTTATATTGTGCGCAATCTTCTGCTTTTTTCTGTTCAAACGTTGTGAGTGGATAAATTAATAGGAAGTCTCTACTAGTCAGTAACTAGGATGTGATTGAAATGCTTGAATTTTGTCCTTTGTCAGCTCTAGAAACCTAAAGAAAAATAAATCAAGAAGTCTATCGGGTTTCGTAACTACTAGATTTAATTGGCTTTGCTGTTCATATAATCTATCCCCAACAATTGAATATCATCATCAACAAGGATCCTGTGTAAAAATTTCAAAAGTGTATTTGCTTAATAAGAATTATTTATCAATTTACGTTTCAACTTACTGCTTGGAAGGTGCATGCTTTCCCTTATTGAGTTCCTTGACCCCAAGCATTTATTTCGAGGAACCAAACACGATAACTTGCACTCTGTTCTTCGTTCTTACGTACTGTTTAAAGACTCGCTAAACATTAAGGCGACAGCTACCTCGATAACACCTGCTGCATCCAGTACACCATTTGTACTACACCTACCTGCCAATTGTCAGCATGACTGTGTTAACACGTGGGGAAGTTATTACTGTACTTGTCGTCAGGGATACAGGTTAGAGGTGGATGGGAGGAATTGTCTGGGTAAGTTAGAGATTTCACTGTACCGCAATAGCTCCCTCTAATAACACATAGAGAAGTAGCCGAATACGCAATGAATCCTTATGTTAAATGAACTTTTTCTATCTTTTGTGCGAGAGATTTGCTATTCACGAATAGAGCTCCATATGTCGTAATCGTTAATGTTTGATCTAGATCTTTTATTGAAATGTTTAAAGAGTCATCATCGTAGGCCGAGATTTTTGGTATTTATCCAGTTTTTAACGTTGTTTTCAGATAATAAATGTGTCTTATCGTTCCCAAGTTCTATATAAGCCACTATTTTTTGTTTTAAATTAGCTGTCCCTTTTATTCTGGTAGAATTTCATAGTATTTTATTTGTAATTTTCATTTAGTTTTCATTTTCCCACGATTATTGATTTTTACCACTAGATATAAATGAATGCGAAACTCAAAATGGCGGCTGCACCCACCAGTGTGTAAATATACCAGGAGGTCACTACTGCAAATGTCCAGAGGGTGTGACGATGGGCTTTGACAACAAGACTTGCCATGGTAAAGAGAAAAAAAACATATTGAAAGGAATATTTTGTGCGAAACATTATTTCAGTTAACGACATAGTTCTCTCTAATACGTTTACAAAATATTCCTTAAGCTAACTACGTAGTTTTCTGTAATACGCTTACACTTGATATCCGTCAAACTACTATCTATTAACCATCAAGGACCTTACGCAAATCAAGACGGCGACAGCAGCGAGAACGCAGGAAACAGCAGCAGGAAAACATCGAATGTTAAGTAGTCTGAGAACATAAGTCCCGAAAGGAATTTTTTTCTAAAAAATACTTAAAATATTTGCCTGGAACTTAAGGAAGCCTTCACATTTTACGTCGTAGAGGAGGTTTGACGCTGTTTAAGATAAAATCTTACCACGAATTTGTGTTCATTTTCGAAATTATCTTTTACGGAGCCTCGCTGTCGTCACAGCGCACGGTCCCTTGCATAAACAAAGGTTGCAAAAAAACAAACAGCAAACAAACAAATAAATAAAACAAAACAAACACAAGAAAAGAGAGAGAAAGAAAACTGACTGACTTTCGCTAAAACTTCTATGGTTAACATTTTCATTTTTTTCAGAACCTGGTATTACGGTGAAATGCACTGGTGAAGCCATGTTTATCTTTCTGGAGAGAAAATCTTTTCAAGGCTTTGATCCAAACAAGCTAGCACTGCTTTACTCGTCATGCCGCGCGTCTTATAATGATTCCCACATATCTTTGCGCACGAGTCTCAACGATTGTGGAACCACGCATAACGAAAGCGAGGACGCGATAACTTTCTACAACGAAGTGCGAAGTGTTCAGTCCTACTCCGGCAACATCATCACTCGGGAACAAAACGTGTCAATTCTTTTCTACTGCAGTTATAGACGTAAGGCCTTGCTACGAAATCCAAGTTTCAAAATCTGGAAGACCCATTTCACAGCTTCGGAAGGTAACCTTTAACAAGGAAATGATCATGTAGTTTCATTTGTTTTTAAAAATAACATCGGCTTTATTATAGAAAGTCAATGCTCAGTTCATCTCCAGTTTATATCCTCCAAGGGGAAGCATTCATTTGATAAATCTTCGGTTCGTCTTTTTGCCAACCCGATGGTACCCTTTCAGCCGTCACATAACAGTGTGATGTGATTTGACGACCTTTATTGCTTTCTGAGATCATACCTGCAAAGACGAAAAAGGGAAAAAACACCGAATGAGCTTTTCATTTTCACTTTTAGTTTTTGCTCAGCTTTTACTGGATTTTCTGTCATTATGCTGCCATTGTTCCTGGCAAAAACCTGGCCGCGTGATTCATAACATTTACAGATCTATCATAGAAGGGCCGCAAATTTCAATTTATTTTCATAGGTGGATATGGTAACTTCACATTCACAATGGATCTATTCAAGACGGGCAGATATCTTACACCGTACAGCTATAATGACTATCCAATCACGGTTCATCTTCGGGATCGCTTGTTTCTTCAGTTAGCGGTCCGTTCATACCAGTCTAACTTGGTTCTCTTTGTCGACACCTGCAAGGCGACCACCACTACTGATCCGTACTCAGTTCCTCAGTATATCTTCTTACAAAGAGGGTAATATCCGCTAGCACTGCAAAACGCTTACTGAAATGCAGGTTAATGCAGGTTCTCCCTCAATGAACGTTTTGGGAGTTACCAACACTAATTGGCGGCGTGAATAATTTCACAATGTTTCTTTGGAATACATTTAAACTTGATAAGAATGTGGTAACTGATGGCGAATATTTGAGTGGTCAATAAACAGCCGTAACTCAAGCCACCGAAAAACGCTTTATTAAGATCGTCTTTGATATATTAAAGTTCACAATTCAAGGCAACCAGGTGGCGGCTTACTACCTGACGCCTATTTACACCTCGTCAGAAGAAAGGGCTGCTAATTAGTGAGCATATTAAAAGAACCCTTGTTGCAACAATTAGATCACCCCTGATGAAGGCAATCGGCAGGAGTGTCGAAACGTTGGGTCGATGAATTGTAATTTCCCGGTTACATTCATTAAATTCTTAAACTAGAGCAAACCATGTCTAAGATCGTTAACTTTCTGTTCGTGGGGTTGTTTTGAAGGTACAAAACTTTAATTATTTAGTGGGTGTCAGAGAAGTCCATCTTCAAATTCAAATAATCCTCTTTGTTGGCTGCAGATGTAAGCTGGATTCAACCCTCAATTATTCGTACTCCATCAGCTCCAAACAGCGTTTTAGTATTCAAGCGTTCCGTTTTATTGAAGACCATCCAGTAGTGCATCTTCACTGTGAAGTTCTGGCTTGCCATCGCAACACTGCCCGCTCCCGCTGCCTTCAGGGATGCTCCCGCTATCGTGGACGGAGAAGCGATCGCGAGGCATATGGTTCTGAGAGTACTAAGGCGTACGACATGTCGTCTGGACCAATCAATTTCAAAAAAGAGTCGAGCGGAACGGAAACGAAAGAAGGTGAGTTAGCGCCATTTATCGATTTGCTTGATTGACCTGGATTAGTTTTGGAGGAAGTGGTGAGTCGCGGGTAACGATTTACTGAATACATATGTGGAAAGTGTAGGTGTCGATAGATATTCCAAACTCCTGTATGAATCGTTGTGATGACCTCGTTAGATTGACCATGGAATCAGCACGAAAGAATTGCTACACTTTCCCATCTCGATACAGGCTACTAAACACCTAAAAAACATCAAATTATTGTACAAGATCCTTACATAATTTGCTGAAGCAATCGTGAATCATTACACATGACCCAACTTACTTGCTTTCTTTTTTTACGTCCATTTAGCTGAAACTCAAAGCAACATGGGCATAATCACAGTAATGGCGGCATCCGGCGGATTTTGTCTCCTTCTTGTTATCAATGTCATTCTGATCAATGTCGTCATCCGAATGAAGAAACAGAACAAAGTCTACGCCATGGAACAGTGTGGCAAAAACTTCAAGCAAGAGAACAACAACCTTGGCTTCACTCAGGATAACGATCTGAACGAGATGGGACACAAGCCAATTATTATGAAACCCGTGCACAGAAACCTCATCTCTTAACTGCGCTATTACTTTGGAGAGGTTGATGCGGAAAAAATGAGCGTTTCCCCGAAGGATTTTAACGCCTTGGACTGATATATGTTAAGGACTGGAATGCTCGTACAAAAATGTGGATTTCCCCCCCCCCCCCCCAAAAAAAAGGGGACTAATTTGAATATAACTAGTGCGTCAGGCTTTTATAGCCCTAAAAAAATTTCCGTCTATTAAAACATCTAAGCAATCTCATGGCAATATTTCCTGATTGATTAAGACTACGAAAACAGCGCAACGGCGTTGTTTAATGCCCTCCTGTGAAACCTAGAGCAGATACATTGACAATTAATTATGTTAGTGTTTTGACTGGAATACCCCTAGTATTGCCAAATCTGCACCTTCGTCCTTCCTTAAACTACGAGCATTCCTGGAGACCCACGGGAAATACTGATTACTTCTTTCCTGTTGGTATTATAACTTGCGCTTGTAGCTGCCAGTGAGTTATTTTGTTAATTTTTTTCCTTTTTCAGATGTATAAACAATTTAGATGTTGCTCTCAAAGTTAAACTTCTGCTTCAGAGCGATAGGCATGGTGTGTTAATTACAGCCACATGTAATTTGGTTGTGCGCGTGTTTTTAATTTGGTCATTTTTTTATTTTTCGTAGAGTTTGACTACAAAACCCACAAAAAACACAGCTTCACAAAATTTATTGATTTCCTGTAGTGTAATGCTATTAGTTTTGGCTAATAATCTTCATCGGAGTGTGTTTCTGTTGTTGTCATCGCCAAGATTATAAACGGGTTTTCTTTTATCTTGAACATATTGTATCTGCTTATACAACGGGCCGAATTAAAGTGTTTGCTTTTTTACAAGATTTTGGGTTATCGTAAGTAAGCTTCAAATCTAACTGAGTGTGAGAACCTTCAAAACTCGACAGTCCATTTCGGTTCTCTCTGGTGATTTCCTAATTCGTCTCTGCTCATGTTTTGATAACGTCAGTAACGGCGCTTGGCAATTTAACATTTACAATTCTTTGTTTGGTTCTTCTGTTGCTACTCTCCGGCTTGCAAGTTCAGAAATTTCACTTTGAATTAGCGAAAAAAATTGGAGAGAAGTCCAGGAAATGGTCAGACATTGTACAAATTGGAAGATGGTTTAACAGCTTTAGCTCAGCTCCGTGTTTTGTACTCTGATCTCTGATGAACACGCTCTTTCAACCAGTGACAGCGCTTACTATATCCGAACTTTATTATAAACTACTCTATCTACGTACAAATTGTGATGCGCAAATATTTCCCTATTGGATGATGATAAAAAAGCTTATTTAAGTCACGAGAACATGTACAGAGTCAAAAAATTATTTCAGAAATACGTTTTTGCTTTTCTTTCTCATCAATCAGTCAATCAATCAATCATTTATTTTAACACGTTTCGTCAAAGACCTAAAAAAACTCGCTCAAAATACGAACGTGTATAAATAAAATCTATAATGATTACAGCCATATAATATTAAATTTTAAAAACAACAGAAAGCCACATACTGAAAGCATGACTTGTAAAACGGTAGTACTAGTCCTAAAAGCAGTTAAAAGCTACAATCGTACACTATAAGACACATTCTAAAAAATTGCAATCGTGCAATCTACTTCTGAAGTCATTAACATCACTTGAGAGAAGGCAAACTGTTCCATAACTTAGCTGATGAATAAGTAAAAGAATCCTTCTTAAATTTAAGATTAAATTTATGTAAATCCAAATTCAAGCCCTCGCCTCTTAGCCTATACGGTATATGCCTGTGTTTAAAAAGACTTCCAATATAAGTAGGGCCTGTACCATTTAAGCATGTAAAAAGAAATGTTAACGCCTGGTGTAAGCGCCTACAATATAAGGATGTCATGCTAGCCGTAGTGAGTAGCTTGTCGTATGACATTGACTTGTTGTGCCCGATTAATGTTCTCAAAATATAACAGTTGCTATCTTCGAGACGGTTGCGTTGACCCCGTACTTATGCCTACAAACAAAGTACTGCAGTATTCGAGCCATTGACATTGTTTAATGAGTTTTAGCAGCCTTGTATATAGGGTTCTAGATTTGCCATTCACCTTTCTCTTTTCTGTATAGTTTTAGATATGCCTTTACTTATCAGATTATTAGACTTTGAATCTGTTCAGATTTGACTCCGTTATTTATAGTTTTCCAGACGCTTTGAAAAAAAAAAAAAAAAAAAAAAGGAGTAGACGTGAGCCCAAAGTATGTTATTTTGGATCGTTTTTTACGCTGTTAATATTTTGCATTGTAGAGGATTTTATGGAAATTATTGCTAAATAAAAATGTTTTTTTTACTGTAGTATTCGAGATGAGGTAATATAACTGCTTTATAAAGTTTAATCATTGCATCATGAGAAAGAAAACGCCTTATTCTTCTCAATGCAGAAGCCGCGGCATAGGCTTTCTTTAATAGCTCTGATATGTGTTCTTTATAAGATAGGTCTTTGTCTAGTGTTACTCCAAGAATCTTAATAGATCCGTCGGAGAAATTCTATTCTAGCATTATCAAGAAATAAAGAACAATGATAGGCACGGGGTCCGACAGATAATGCTTGAGTCTTAGCACTGTTCACTGTTAAATGGTTAGACTCAAACCACGACGAAAGGGTCTGAAGATCTTTGTTGAAGGAAAACTCTGGGATGGTGGGAGATACATCTGACAGGTAGGCAGTTGTGTCATCAGCCTACAGCCTACACAAGCAACACAGGAACACAGAAATTCAAATCATTAATGAATATGTTGAATAACAACGGAGCCAATAGGGAACCTTCAGGAACGCCAGATTAAACTGTTTTGAAGTTAGAGCATACGCCATCTAATCTGACACATTGTTGACGACCTAGCAGGTAGGTGGATATCAGTTCTAAGGCATATGTAGAGAAGCCATAGGCCTTCAACTTCGCGAGCACAAGGCTTTGGTTTATGGCGTCAAACGCTTTGCTCAAGTCCACAGCGACCTCCGCTACATCTTCCTTGTTATCAATACTGTTCCCCCATTCTTCTGTCATTTTTAGCAATGCAGTGCAGCAAGAGTGAGTTTTCATAAATCCAGATAGGTTCAAGGACAAAACGTTATGAAATGCATTGAAAATTTGGTCGTAAATGACTTTCTCAAATACCCTCGATAGCGAAGTTAATAATACATACATACATACATACATACACACACACACACACACATACATAGGTTAATTGACCACTCCCCATAGGGGCTTTTCAGCGCATGACGGTTAATTTTTCTTTCTTTCTCCTTACTTTAACGCCGTTCGTAGTGATATAGTCCCTGAATAGTTCGCCAGCATTTTCCAAGTGAAACACATCGTAATAACCTCGAAAGAGTTACAAAAACGAAAAGTTAGATTTCGACACGACGTTTTCGTTGCCGTCGCCGTCGTCGTTGCTAAAGCTCCCTAATATTGAGACAGGGCGGTAGTTTACTTTGTCTGTGTCAACCCCCCGTTTAAAGACAGGGGTAAGGCGCGCTTGCTTCCATTCAGACGGCAATAAGCGATTAAGAATGCAGAAGTTGATCAAATTAGTCACCTTTTCGGCAAGTACTGGGGATCCCAAACGCAAGATTCGTGGTGAATTGCGGTCTACCCTAACTGCCTTTCTCGGATTAAGGTGACCTCAAATGTTACGGATATATGAACTACTGACTGGGGAGTAATTAAACTCGCTAGAGAAGCGTAGATTGCTTATTGCCTTAATAATAGGATGGTCAGTGTAGTCAGTGTCAGATCTATGCTCTAACTGAAAGGTATTAGTAAAGTAATCACTAAAATCTTCGACCACACACCCCAGGGTCGGAAACAACACTACTGCCCTCAACGAGTATGTTTTTACCAGAACTGGTTAGCAAAAGGGGGCTTCATTTTTCTCCGAAATTCGCCCGGACATTTAGCACTCAAGGAAGCGTCACAGCAGAACCTTTACACAGCATTGTACTTTAGTGACGTAACTTTGTTACGTTGCTGCTTATAGTCATCCCAAGAAGTAGATGTAGGATTCCGCTTGTGAACCAAAAATATTACTCATGAACCAAAACATTTAACCTTCAGATCGGAAGCATTCACTCAGTTTTTAAAGAAAGGTCTTTTTATGTCCGAGCTCTCTTTTGGCACATCTCTTGATGTCGATCACTATAATGTACAATACGTAGCTGTTCATCGCTATTGTGACTGGTCTGGGGCTGGGCTTTTATCTGGTGACACCGCTGATCAGCTTACACGTTGGCAGAGAGGAGACTGATGACTACTTTGACATCTCGATGAATTCACCGTCCACAAGACATCAGCAATTGTGAAATCTTCTCAAATATCATTAACCGCAAAGCAGGATACAAATACTCTAATCGTGCTATGACGAAGGTAAATCCTTTAAACTATCTGCCGATGAAATTAAGAAGTTTCAGCAATTCTTCAGAAATTATATAACCTGTATGATCCTAGTACAAAAACCCTTTTACAACAGTCGCTTCCCTTCCTTTAAGATAGACGTTATGTTAGCCCATAAATAAAGATAGAGGTCTCGATCGATCGTATAGTCTGGTGACTAAAACAAATTATTGATGACTTCATTCCCTGGTATGTTCTCTTCTCTCCGAACTTACGGACCAGTCGTTATTTATCGACTGGTTGGAGGGGGGGGGGGGGATTTTGGGAGAATAACATGATTTTCAGGGGGAACGGAGTGTCATTAGTCGCCAAAAGAGTTTAAACGGGGGACTATTGAAAATCGACTGCAAATTAACTACTAATAAGAAGAGATCATCAGTAAATTATAGAGCGTCAGGGAGGATCAAACAATTTTTTTTAAATCGTGACACAACCAAAATCTTCCGATCTCCCCACCCAGGGGAGATCTGAATTAGAGATAGTCATTAATTAGAGATAGTCATTATTAATCCCCCAGGCGATTAATAATGACTCGTCCCTCAGAAAATGACGTCAACAGATCATTCTTCTTGGCTTTCGCCGCCTTCAATACGAGACGTGCAATAAGGTTTGGAACGCTTTGAGATGAACAATGGTACCTTACCCCTGACCTTGGTCAATTGTCCAATTTGACGTTACTTTTGCTCAGCGTGTGATGTTTATGACTTCGTAATTACGTGTTATTGTCGCCGCCCGATACAATTGTTCTGCGGAATAAAAAAAAAAAAAAAATTCACTAAGTCACTGTTTGATTGATTGATTCTCCTGTACCTTAATTAGTTTCTTTATAGCTTTTTGTCTTTGGACATTTGTCCACCCTATGTAAACAGAACCATTTCTTGGAACCGGTAGATGGTTTAAGTATAAAAAATTAGCTAACAAAAGGGAACCTTACATAAGCTAACGCCTCACTGTGGAGCACGTCAGTTCCTTGCTGCGAAATCATTTTGCGGAATGTTTTCTTCCTTTATCCTGAGTTTTATCGTAGTGACGTTTTCACGTCAGACGACAGCGTCGCATTTTCGCGGTGGTATCATCACGTGGAAACCGGGTGGAAATAATTCGAATAAGGTAAAAAAGGAAATTACGCAGGTGTATTGAGTGACCTTCTAGGAACGTAACATGTGTCGGAAAAAAAAGATGTCGCCACTTCAGATTAGTTGTCATTACAGCAGCTAAATGGGTTGTACAGTTTGTGGTGAGAAAAGAATTATATCACAAGGACTCGATTTTGAAGTTTAAGAGCTTAGATCAAAAAAAAGAAACTCGATTATCGAGGAGCTAAATTTACGCTTGCAAGACTGGTTAGTCTTTTACTCGCCTATTTAGCTTAAATTTTGTGCGACTTATTTGTTTAAAAATCTCGCCAGCCTCGGAGCTCATGGCTTCGGTAACTAGTTTCGCAAGAATTCGAAGAATGCTGAGCGCATGACTAATTAGATAATAGCGTGCAATCGTAGCGCATTTACTTCGGATGGGCAACCTGTAACAATTTATGGCTGCTTTACAGAGTATCAACGATTATGTGGACGGGATAAAAAGCTTGCAGCAACAAAAATCGCTAACTTTCTCTAATAAGCTCGTATGACCAGTCGATTAGATGGTAAAACACTGACAAACTGATTAACAAATTGTGCATCTAGTAAATGCAAACAGTGTTAAGCGCAATAAGCCATTGCATAGATTGGTTGCATCATCATCTCAGGATGGATTCAAATTGCTAACCCTGGTACCTTTAGTGTGGTAATTCTGTTAACAACCGTTAGTACCGTGATTTGAATAGCCAAGGCAATGGCTACGTCGTTCAGAGCACTTCAAATTCCGGAAGTAACTTTCAGGTTTTCTCGGAAATAACCTACAACTTTAATTGGCTTGAACGTTTACTTAATGTGGAAAGGTATGTTATAGCTGTGAAATATACTTATCACACCACACTTTGGTTTCTATGAAACATTATATCATGCAAATGAACCCTATGATAATATTTTATCGCAAAAAGCGACTGGAAATTTGAATTATTCAAACTTTGTTTTGAACACAATTCTAAATGCTAGAGACTGCAGAACAGTGTAAATAGCTCCCTTTTTTTAATGTCTTAGGCGATTTAACAAGTGATTTAATCTCATCCTGATTACCTTGAATTATTTTTCCTGAGAGCTCAATTCACATTATTTTATATATATATATATATATATAAACGATTATTTAGGAAAATAAAAATTAAAACTTGATACTACAGATCTGTTTCGAAAGGAAAAGTCCTCTCTCGTCAGGTGGATAAGGCACTAGTTGACTAACGGACCTTTTAAGTAGATGGTTTGAGCAGCCTTATCAGATATTTAGATGAGTGCCGGCACGCACTCGCCAGTTCGTTCCTTTTGTTTAGGGTACCCGCCCCTGTTCTGCATATGATAAAGAATTTTTCAGCTATGCAAAGATTGCATCTCTTCGTGGTATTTGAGTACGGCCTGGCACGAGCTATTATTTTCCAGGTCACGGAAAACTCCGTTTCAGCATCCTTTAGGGACCAGATATATTTGCTCAACTCTGTTGCGTTCCTTTTGTTCTCGTGTCTAAATGAAGCTGTATGATTTCTAAATCTTGTTTTAAATTGGTTCGCAGTAAGGCCGACGTACGTTTGGGTTCCCAAGGGACTTTCAACTGTGGCCTGGTAGACCACATTTTGAATTAGGCAATTGCCACGTAACGGGCAAGAGTGTTTTGCAATTGCATGATTTTTCTTGCGATTGGGAATTATTTGCGAGGGCGGACTTATTGTGGGCGTCGATTTTTCTTTCTAAATTTGGCATGCACGAATAGCTTACTTTCAAAGTGTTCCTATTAAAAATCTTTCTTAGTGAGTGCCCTGGCGGAAAGGATTCTTTTTTTATATAAACTTTATATATATATATATATATATAAAAAGTTTAAAAAAATTGCGAGGATGGACAACTTCTGACGTAAAAAATATAAAAAATTTTAATAAAAAACGTTTCGGTCAGAGTCCTTCTTCAGTTATTTACAACTTTTGAAATAAAAAAAGAGCATTAAATAGGATCGAAGTGCTAATGATTACGTAATTACAGATAACGACTAATGAACTGGTGCTAATAAACAAAAAACCTAATTACAAAGAAAGCAAGGGACAAAATACAAGAAACAAACCCTAAAAACTTAGAGATAAGAATACTAAGTATGTTAATATGAGTGGCGTAACCAATTGCAAAGAAGCAATGCGGCGAGCATTAAAAAAGGGAAGGCCCACTTTTTACTACAACTGTAAATCGTAACAAAATCCCAAAACAAGGCCTTTGGAGCGCGAAAGGGAAAATTAGCAGCAAAATCTCTGGAGGGGCCCTTAAATGATACTAATCATAATAAGATCCCTTGGCAGGGCCTCTGAGTCCAATCCACACCTAAAGGGCCGACAAAATCCAAGAAAAGGGCCTTTGAACGATCAATTAGTAGCGCCTAATATAAGATGGAAAATTAGTTATAGCAAATTCTACTTTTCGAATGAAATTCCTTTCTTTTATTCAAATCATGGGGTGCCAAAGAGAACAACTGAGCACTCCAATAAGCCTCTTTTGCGATTAAAAGCCTATCGATCTCTGCAGAGCCACTAGGGGCCTGTACCTGATCAATGCATTGGAACGAAAAATCGTCCAGGGTGTGTGGGGTTTTGTTGAAGTGTATCGCTACTTCACAAGTTGTTTTGTTTGTGAGTATAGTAGATTTGTGATTTCGAAATCTCACTTTAAAGTCGGTGGTAGTAGATCCCACGTATTGCAGGCGACATTTCTTACAGGAAGCCAACTAAATCACATTTTTAGAGTCACAGGAAAGTCTAGAGTGAATGGTGTAATTTTTGCCCGCCTGAAAGCTGAGGAATGATTTAGATTCAACAAAGAAATTCTGACAGAGTTCGCATCTTTTCCTATCGCATTTAAAGCAGCCATTGTTATGAGGAATGGTTTGTCTCTCGCTGGCAGTTTTAAAACGAGATGGTGCTAACAATTCTTTGAGATTTTTCGATCGACGAAAAGATGGTATGATAGAACTTCGAGGAAAAAGTTCTTTCAATTTGGGGTTAGATTGCAAAATAAACAAATGCTTCCTGATTATGTTGCGTACGTCGGGCAAGTTAGGATTAAATGTAGTAACACATGGAAATAGTTTCTTCGCTTCTTTTCCACGAGTCCTGAGTAAATTATGTCTAGGGATGGCGGAGGCTTTGGAGAATTGTTTAGAAACTAATTTAGAAGGATAACCCTGGTTAACAAGGTACTCTTTGAGATGCAATAAATATATGAAGTTCATATAGCGCTATCTACTGCGAGGATCGCACATCATACGTATCTAATACCGCAGTTCAAAATATATGAACTTCATATATTTATTGCATCTCATTTATCACTTTCACGGGTTTATTACGAATCAATTTAACGGCCTGCTCCCAGTTGGCTTGTTAGCTCAATTGGTAGAGCGCTGCACTAGTATCGCAGAGGTCAGTGGTTCGAGTCCCGTACAGGCCTGATTTTTTTCAGGTCTGATTTCCACTATTGCATAAATAGCGCTATCTACTGCGAGGATCGCACATCACACGTAAGGTACTCTTTGTACTCAGCTGTTCTCTCGGCAAAAAATACTTCTTCAGAGCAATTTCTTTTCAATCTTCTGACTACTCCAAAAGGAATAGCCTTGAAAACGTGCTTAGAATGGCTGCTAGAAGGCGGAAGATATAAATGGCTATCTGTAGGTTTGGAATAGACGTCTGTCCTGATAAATCCATCGATAAGATGTAAAGTGAGATCAAGTACGTGGAGCTCACGCTCAGAAAAAACTAGCTCAAACTTAATAGTAGAATACAGAGAATTGATGTAATCAGTAAATTGATGTAGGGCAGGAAGGCCCTGCTGCCAGAGATCAAATACATCGTCTCGATATTGCCACCATAAGGACGGCTTTATCGGACCAGAAAACTTAGCTTTGTGATCAATTTCGCCCATGGCTAGATCGGCATAGCTACAAGCATTCTTCGGACCCATAGCTGTGCCATGGATCTGAAGAAAGAAATCTCTTTAAAAACAGAACGGTTGCTTTTCAAACAAATTTTTACGGCTTCTAAAATACAAGTCGTGGATGGAAATTTGTTTTCTCTAGTATTCAAAGCCTTCCTTATTGCAGTGAGGCCGAGTTTGTTATCGATGTTAGGGAACATTGAAACCACGTTCCACGAGACCAGTAAGGTGCCAGTTGGAAATGGACCGCTTGTGTTAAGATGTTCTATTTTGTTAAGCAGGCCGGTAGTGTCTTAAATAAACGATGGTAATTTTTGAGCAAGTGTTTGTAAATAAAATTTAGTAAAGGCCGATAAGTTTTCAATTGCCGTGCCACAACAAGATGTAGTAAGTCTGAGCGGGTTACCCGTTTTGTGTGTTTTGATGTTTCCAAATGCAACTCCTGGTCTCGCTTCTTTTCTAAAACCCATTTGGCTACTTCGGGAGAAATCTCACCTTTTCCTAGCCATTTGGAGCACCAACTCTCTACTAATGCCAGATGTTTAGAGGTTGGGTCTGATTGCAAAGGTTCATAATGCAACTGATTGTTAAGCTGACCAAACATTTTTTTCCTAGTTTATTCTAGTTTGAGCACTCTGGCATGGCTTAGACGATACCACGAATGTTGGATCGTTTGGGGTGACCGTCTCGGTTCTCCTCCATCGTAGCATCACGGCACTGCACTGATGAGGCCCAGAAGGCCGAAACAGTACTGTCTGCAGTATCATATATATATATATGGTAGCAGTTAGGGGGAAATAGTTATTCCATATAGATTCAATTTTGTATACCATATATATACCATATATATTGTACCATATATATTGTATACCATATATATATGGTAGCAGTTAGGGGGAAATAGTTATGCCATATAGATTCAATTTTGTACTTCGAGTAGCTTTAAACTAAAGATTTTCTTTCTCTTTGATCAAGAATCATTTTTCAAAGCAGAAGCAAGGAAAGCTCGTCGCTTTGAAAATAGCGAATATCAGGGAGCTAACTTTGCCTTTACGTAATTATTCACTCTAGAATTTTCACTTATTGTGTGGTTGAAAATTTCGCCAGCCTAACTCTTGGTTTCACAGCCAGTTTCACAAGAATTTAAAGAATGCTGAGTGCATGATTATTGATGCACAGAATCAGTCATTCATAGAGTAGTGCGTGTATTTTGGAAGAGCTACATCTCAAATTTTCTAAAAGTATTAACAATTCTGTGGACAAAAATTACAATAACAAATTGCATCTTTTTTTCTTAGCCAAGTTCCTATGATTACTCGATTAGATGATAAAACACTGGCAAAACTGTTTGATCATTGTGTACTTAACTAAAGCAAACAAAGCTCGGCGCATTAAGTTATTACGTAGAATTTGTCACGAAATTTCATATTTTACCATCGCATTCGTCCTAAGATGATACAAATTGCTTACGCTGGTTCCTACAGCTTGTGAATCCGCTAAAAAGTTTTTTAATAATTAAAAGATTAAGAAAATGCATCGCAACTCATAGTTCTTCAAATTCCGGAAGTAACTTCCGCGTTTTCTCGGAATTTTTGTCGCGAGTTTGTATTATATCAACGTTTACTTAAGGTAGAAAGGTATCTTAAGGCCTTTAAACATACTCATTACACCTGTCACTTTAGGTTCTATTGACCATTTTATCATGCAAACGCACCTTAAGTCAATTTTATCGCTAAACGTGACTAGACTTTGAAACATTCAAGCTTTGTGTGTCGTTAAAAAGTTCTGAATGCTTCAGGTAGCGCAAGTGCGTTAATTCGCTGCCCTTGTCACAACGTTTTAAGACCTTTGTGCAGCGATTTAATTTTACCAGTCTGTGTTCTACTCATACTTGCAACATCGTTCCTCTGAAAGCTTACTTTGATTTATTTGCGCCATTATCTAGACAGCAGCATGATATATTCAATAGAAACAGATGTTTTTTGTCTTGTTACGAGCGTGAGGAAAAGAGAAAGTTCTGAGTCTTTATGAGGAATCAAATCGCCCACCTTCAGATTCCGTGTTTTGATGCTCTAAAGGTGTGGGGGTCGGCTCTTAGTAGGGACTTCTTTGTCCCACGCTTATTCCTGAACGAAAAAAATATATATTTCTTTTTCTTTACCGAGCTCAGATCTATCAGATATTTTAGCATTGTCACAAGTGCTTTCGGTATTCTTTCAAACGCTGACGCTGCTTTAATGTACTCAGTTTGAATATTCGAAAGTTTACAGACACCTAGATAAACTGCTATATAATTGCCGGCCACTTTTGCTCAGTATTTGAATTCCCAGTTCATTATATAGCCAACAGCGCTCATATTTACATCTCTTACAAATCAAATTCGAAATACGGTTTGGAAAGTATGCGCGGACTGGAATCTCATCGACTGTAAGTTGATATAAGATTAATAACAGTAAGGGGAGCAATGAAATGGAATAAACATGTCTAGTATTGATAAACGTTTGAACTGGTTTCAGGTTCTTTTTAACTTCCGGCTGGGTTTCCGAAGATCGTATTCTAATTCTTATTTCTGTGACAACTCGATGGTTGCAAGCCAAAGTATCGTAGGAAGGGGAGACAGCTGGAGTGCAAGTCATGACAAAGGATATTATTCAAGTTTTACTGTGGCAGATACTGGATATCATTGCACCGATTTCAGTGTTCAAGAGGACTGGACACAGGGGGAAAACAGTTTTGAGCATACTTTCCCGGATGAAGGACCCTGGCTGATAAGGTGAGTTAAGCAAAATACACTCTATCTGTCGACAATTTCGAGCTATCGTGGTCGTTTAAACAATTCCTTTGTATTGTACCATCCACATTCACTGCTCAATACCCGAACAACAAAAAATTAGGGCAGTATGAGATAATGAAACAAACAAATCATCAGAAAAGTAGTGACACAGGATCGGGAAACAAGCACGGTGCCCCCATGCTCAATTTCACCTTTTCAATGTCCAATGCATCGTTATATTTATGAGATAACAAACAGTTTAAAATCTGGATAGTGTTTTTTTTTTTTTTAAGGGAATCACCTGTGACGAATTTCAAAATGATAAAGGGTCATCCCATGGACAGACGAGTCACGCATGGCTTATATCCTATTACCTAGTTATTGGAAAGCCTCTTCGTGGAGCAATTTGAATTTGACTTTAAGTATTTAACTTAGTGTCAGTGTAAAATGTAAATATCAACTGATAAAATCTAATTTTGTTTTCGCTGTATCCAGTTATTCAAGTTGCTGTTGGATCTCACTGGCAAATGGAGGCAATGGTGATTGGTTTCTCTCAACCTCTGTCAACCTGACAAAGCGTCAAGATAACGGAAGAATCAACTCGTCTCCAATCTCAGCGCTATCTCCCATCGTGCGACACCAGCAAGGCTGTTCGAAGACAATCACTATTCCTGCTGAGGACTCGGACGGTGATAAAGTTCGCTGTCGATGGTCGACTGGTTCTCGAAGAGAATGTGGTAGTGTATGTCAGAGATTTCAAAGCGGCAATTTGGATGAAGTAAGTTTAGCTGACCTGTTAAGAACGTTAAGGCAAATTCTTCCTAATTTCTGCCTTTTAGAATTTTCAACTTTGTCGATCGTAATCCGTGTTTATCATTGCCTCGTTTATCTTACCAATACTGAGAACTTTAATGCTCTGTTGCACTCCTCTTCTTTTGAGGAGGTATTGCGCGATGCAAAGTTAGATGCTTCCTTGAATTAAATAAAAAAGTTTTGGACGCCCATTGTTCAACTGTAATATTACTACGAATCAACCATTTCCTTACAAGAATGCCAATGTATCATCAAATTCAAAATTCCTATGGAATATTTTTCTTTGTTCCACGATCGTGATAACACGAAGAAACATTTTTAATTTCTTTGGTAAAAAGGCTTCTGAAATAATAAAAAAAATTATCATTTTTTGGTCGCTTTGCATTTTTCACATATTCTAATCTTACTTTTATTATTTTTTTTATCCGATCTAAATAGGAGAAATGCACTTTGAGTCTCTATAGCAATGCAGCTCTTGGTTGGCATGCAGTGGCTATTACCTTGGAAGACTACCCAGCTTCAACGACCAACTTCCAAAGCGCCACCCCATTCAGTCATGTAAGCCTGCAGTTTCTTGTTCACGTGAGTCCATCTTCCGGGCCCTGTAATAGGGCTCCAGTCCTTATCGGCCAAACCCCAAACGACGGGTCTTGTGAGGAAGTGTCAAATGGTGACACTTTCAAAAGCATTATTGAAGCAAAACATATCGACTCCTCTAGAAGGTATGTGTAACTGCTGCACCCTTTCCATGCTAGAATTTGATGGATATGAAAGTGACACTTTCAGTTTAACAATGACTTAGCAAACCTGCTTTTTGTGGGTCAGTTCCTGGAAATAGCAAATCCTGATAAGTTAGTAAATGAGCTCATCAGAATTCAAAGCATCCTTCTGTTGAAATGTAGCCTATTTTTGTACAACCGACGATGGATATCTCAGAGGTCGTTTTTTGACAGCGATGCTCTTACCATGTGTATAGTCAAAGTAATGTTAGTATCTAACGAGCAGGCAATGAAATAGACAAAGATTATCAACTTACCCAGCACTTTTGAATACGTTTCGGTCTGAGATATGTTCTGGGCAAACTCAAGAAGCATATGCTTTTGAGCTAAGCCAATCAACTTCCGGCCCGAGATTCACGTACCGTAGTCCTGATCAGTAAGGAAGAATGAGAAAGCTTATTTCCTCTGCAGTGTTCAACATTTTACTCTGTTTTAGCATTGTTGAGATTATCACTGTCACACCACTTTATATGGTTATTACCGGCCTCCTGAACTACACTGATCAGATCGGGGACACAGTATTCTACAGGAATGCGTCGTGGAATCCACGATTATCTCAGAAGGGACGACATATCTTTTGTTTCAAGGCAGTTGACAACTACGGGTGGGTCAACAAAGTTATTGTTTTTGTAAATCTATTTTCTTTTCAGTGTATCATACTTCAAAACGCCTCCATTTAATGAAAAGGTAATTGGATCTTTTTCGTGGTCGCTTTTCCCTAAAGAAAGTAACAGTGCATATTTGCAGATTAAGCAAGTTCTTACTCACTCCTCGCATGTTTCCTGGATAACAGCTGCCTCAATTTAAATATCCTTAAGACTCTTTGATTTTCTTTGGTATATAATTTGATGTATTTTTATCTATGTACAACAATTCACATTTCAGGATTGAAAGCGAGCAGAGATGCATTACCATTATCGTGGGATCAAGTAAGCTTGCATTTTAAGTGATATTCTGCTGGTTTCTCGGTGTCCGAAATTAGACAATTGATTTCCTACACGAAAAGCTCTTTTGCAGTGCAGGCCTGATTCTTATGTCCCCTTGTTGTGGTTCTTTTCAGATAACACTCCAAATCCGTTATTGTATTCTCGTGTTCCTGTGGTCCCTCGCTTGTCATGGCCGTGGTGGTTTGGATTTGTGGACTTTAACATAACGTTTGACCAACAGGTATTAAATGAAAAGCTGAACTATACACGCAGATTGATTGGTTCTTATTCATGATCTATTTGAGGATAGACGAGCAGATGACGCTGACAAAAATATCTTATGATCTTATAGTTTAAAACAATAAGCGATCATAGAATATGTCAGAATGCGGTAAGAACAGTGACACATTCTGCTGTGCTGCATGCACCACTTTTTGGTTCTTACTCAACAAACACATAGTGGCACAGAATCTCTGTTAAGTATTTACAAACTAAAATGAAAACAATGCCTGTACTTCCATGAAAGCTTCTAATTATAAGTTTAAATACAAGTGGCTAACTAGTTTGTTTCCATAACACAGATCAAAAGACCACGCCATTCCAAGTTTATACGGATCGTCTTGGAAGACCACGTAATATACAAACTTGACACACGCTCTTCGAGTGACGTTACCGTTGATAAATTTAGCCTTAGATTCCGCCTGCCGCAAGTTGTTCT
This sequence comes from Stylophora pistillata, assembly GCF_964205215.1. Taxonomy (NCBI): domain Eukaryota; kingdom Metazoa; phylum Cnidaria; class Anthozoa; order Scleractinia; family Pocilloporidae; genus Stylophora; species Stylophora pistillata. The sequence continues at coordinate 35,373,087 of NC_142522.1, forward strand.
TAGTATGCGGGGAAATTATTCCATTACCATGGACCGTGGCGTTGTGGTGGGCCTCGGGTGTACATCGGATGGTCCGCCTTCACCAGGCATGAGCTCTTTAAAAGACTGGCCTTTTGATGTTGGAGTTTGTTCTAAGGGCACTTACATGGATCATAATTATCGGTGTAATGGTAAGAACATTGGGTTTTGCATGGAGTATTACTGTAATAAATTACAATTTGGAGTAGACTTGCCATTACTGTGCGTAAATATTTAGCCACGAAATTCAAGTTTGTCGTTTGCAATCCTTTTTAGTCTTATCCATTTTTAAAAACTCCTGCCCGATATTGAATCAGTGTTGCCTTCCATGGAATAGGGAAATGTTAGATGTTGAGCTCGGTAAAGCGAAAAGGAAAAGGATGATTCATTTTGTCACTAGAGCGGGGCAAAGAAATAGTCTGAGATCCCTCGTGAGAAATCGGCCCTTAGAACTTTATGCCTAAAAAACCCCACTTGAGATTAGCACTCTGGTGAAGCCGTTTATTCCTCGTGAATATCCAGATACTTAAACCCTTAAGTTACGCTGCTTGGCTGGTCACGCGTTCTCTAACTTGCCAGAAGAAGTCTCAATTTAGCTCATAGGGTCTTACAAAGTCGCCGTATCACATGTCTGTTACACAGTTAGAAGCCCATAGAAGAGATATTTACTTTCTTTCTCACATCTTAGCTATTACTGGAATTAACTCTGTTACACGGGTCGTTACAACCCCCATGTACTAATTTAAGGTGATGGGATAAATGTTAACTTGAGTTGCTTTTCTTCTAGATGTAAATGAATGCTCCAAGGCGCCGTCTATTCTGAGTCGCAAGAAAAGAAATCCTTGGGGATGGTATTGGCAATATTACACTACTTCTGCGCAAGGTGCATGTATACTTTACCTCGGGTAACTCTACGTAACTTAGTGCGCAAAAGCGTCCTTTTTTCAGGGAAAACTAACGAGTTTGTCTCATTTTATTTGACAGCCATGGTGTCAAGTATGCAAACAAGTAGTTTTTCACCCACACCAGGTAATTCAGCGGTATTCAGAAGTAAATAATTAGGAGTGGTATTTATGGTGTCTTTCAGCTTGAAGATGTTGCTGTTTCCGCTGCAGTTGTTTTTAGTGGTTTTTCGCGCTCTAAGAGGCAAAATCTTAGAGTGAGACATATGTGACGTTAAACTGTACTGATTTCTTTTCTTTAGCTTTCGCAGTTGCTATGACTTCGTCGATTTCTGGTAAGAACAATTTTGATTTTGAATTATAAAGAAAATAAAAAGAATGAAAGAGAATTGTAAAAATAAATGTGTGCAGGGAACATTAGAATACTAAATATTACATTATTGCATAGCGATCATGTCTGATCAGTAAACAACCTAAAGAAATAAAGGATCAGAATTTCTTTCAATTTTTTTCTTGGAGCGTGAGACGTTAGCATAGTTGTTTGTACTCAAGACTCTAAATTTTCGACAGAGGCCTGGGTTCCACTCCATGCCCGATCATTGTTACTGTGCTTTCGGGCCAAGGGAACAATGCCATCTTGCTTGGGCGAGACACTTTATTCACGCAATGCCCCTTCCAACACTCATTGTGTGCGGGTTGTTGTCAGGGAAACTTCCGAAATACTGTCCATAGGGAGCATTTACGGTAACATCTTTCAGGAGAGATAACACCGCTCTTAGTAACTTCAACATTCGTAACCAAGAGAGGCTCAACTGGCAGTGAATGGCAAGACCCTTAGAGTAAGAACTTTCTAATCTGATCTATGCTTCCTGTTAACAGGAGTCTGTTCGCATTACCTCTATCAACAAAATGGTCAGTTTACCAGTCCAAACTACCCTGGCCGTTACTCAAATAACTTGTATTGCACCTGGCTAATTGAGGCCCCATATGGCTACTACATATATCTACAATTTGGATCATTTCATCTTGAGAGTTGTTGTGACTGGGTTCAAATATTCGATGGTAGCTCAGCATACAGCTCTAGAATTATAAGCGAAAACGGCTATCAGCAACCCTGGGGAGTGTGTAGCACTGGAAGGTTTCTGTTCGTGCAGTTCACTACAGATTGGAGTTCTACGTATTCGGGATTTTCAGCAACCTACCAAGCTGTATCACATGGTAAATATATGCTATGTTATTTCTTTGTAAATCTGAATATTTTCATCAACATTACTCATATTATTAATTTCTGTAATAAGTCTGACATAGCCTTCCTCCAAGTGAAGCAGTAAAATTGCACGTGTAAACTCTCAGAGTGTTAGCTAGATGGGAATCTTGTGTGGTACCCGTTTTTTACAATGAGCCATATAAGGTATAAAGAAACAGGTCTGGAAATATGTTAATCTACAACTTGAAGAGTAACTAGAGTGAATTAAGACGGGGGACGGACAACTGATGGACCAACTCACTGTTAGTGACATAGTACTTGCATCAGTCTAGAGTAACTCTTAAAGTTCATCCTTTCGTGGGTGCAGCTATCAACCCAAGTTTCTTATCTAATATAGATCTTTCAATCTACACTGAAATGCGCACGATGATTTACTAAAAAGAGACACTTATGAAACGACAGAAATTGAAGCAATATGACGTCCTCCCCAACTTTAGTTTTACGGATACTCCCCACTCTCTCAACATACTGCTAAAAAAAACGATATCCCTCCCTCCTTATCCCCTTTTCCCCTCCCCCCTCCCCCCACCCTCTCGAAGCTGTTTGTATAGTTTCCTTCATCATGTAATACAGTCAGACAAATTGTAATCCCTTGACTCACAGCTTCCGGCGTCGGCCAAGTTTTTACTTCAGCTGTTAATGGAGCGTGTTATGGTAGCAGTCTCAAGCCATCTGAAAAATTCACAAATTGTGAGTCAATTAAATTAATTTGAATTTGCTATTTACTCGCATAAGCTATAGGCTTATGCGAGTAAATAGCAAATCTGTTGTTCAGTTTCCCATACAAGTTAGAAAGTTTTCGCTATAGCTAAGTCTAATTCTTTGTATTTTAGAAATCTTAAGTTCATACAACCACAGTTGTGATGCAAATGTTCCTGTAAAAGATTAATTAAAAATTTTAATGTAAATTTTTAACAATTCATGCCTGCATTATAAAACATCCAAGGCATCCTATCGTTAATAAGGCTCAGTCGTTATTATATGACCCGTCTGGACCTGCTCGCGCAGTCCCAGAGAAATCAATAGTGATAGCTGACGAATGTAGGACCGGATGGGTTGGCGTCAGCCGGTCCGGAAAAAGCCGTCCGGCCCTTCTGCCCTCATGTCGCTTTGCTGCTAAAACTTAAAGGAAAAAAGAAATGAGAAAAAAACAGTCGAGTTTTTCGGGGAATTGCGAGTTTCTTGTTTTGACCTGAAAAAGTAAAGGAATAGTTTTAATTGCAGAATTGTTACTTTTGCTTGTGTGACTGCGTATGCCCGTCTATCGCGTCGTATTTAGGTTGACACGTTCATACGATAAAATGCTTATTGACTGAGTTTGGTCGGGCCGGACAGGAAAATGTTTCGCTCTCGGACATGAGGCACGAACCTCGCTGTGCTCGGTCCGTACGTCATGACATCGAGCCCTGAATATTTTCCCGTTCAGCCCTCCTACTCAGTCAATAACTACATTTTCTACAATCTTAATAAATTATTATACAATTAAGGAAAACGATTCCTTCCATTCATGCTAGCTTAAATTGCAATTGCAATAAACATTTCCATCCTAGCTGTTTCAATTTCATTCTTGTACTTAAAGGACAGAGCTGGTAAAATTTTATTTGTTCCTTTTTATTTTTCATAGTGGTATCCCCGACGAGATCTTCTACGCATATTCCATTGACATCCTCAGTTATTGGTAAATTATGGAAAAATTTCATCCTCTTTGATTATTGAAACTAATGGTAAATAGAGCACCATAGTCCAAGACTGCGTGAGCGTGTGCGTGTGCGTGCTCGGCGCGTGTGCGTACATGTCCGTGTGTGTAAGCGCGTGAGTATGTAAAACAATGGGCAAGTTTAGTTGGCCTGAAGTTACTATAGTAGCAGGAAGCGGACAAGTTCAATAAAGATAACTCATATTAGGAACTTATCGAGTTGTTACGTGTCTATCGTTATGCCAGTGATTGTTTAAATTACACAGTCCACGTAATTTTTATCATTTTCATTGTCATCTTCCTTACATCTATCAGAGTCTGTCAATAGTAACTTTTATTACTTTGTAATTCTATTTTCTCTTTTCTTCAATTTTTGCCAAAACTGTATATTTGACCTTCAAGTCTAAACCTGAGGTACTCTGCAGCTGGAAGACAAACTCCTTCTCTCCTTTTTGTTACCAGGTGCCTGTTCATATTACCTTTACCAACGAAATGGCCGATTTACAAGTCCAGGCCATCCCAACCGTTACTCAAATAGGCAGCATTGTACCTGGTTAATCGAGGTTCCTTATGGCCACTTCATATATCTACAATTTGGATCATTTCATCTTGAGGGTTGTTGTGACTGGGTTCAAATATTCGATGGGAGCTCAGCATACAGCTCTAGAATTACAAGTAAAAACGGCTATCAGCAACCTTGGGGAGTGTGTAGTAGTGGAAGGTTTCTGTTCGTGCAATTCACTACTGACGGGAGTGTTACGTATTCAGGCTTTTCAGCAACCTACCAAGCTGTACCACATGGTAAAGAAATATGTGTGTCTGCCTATCCCTTCATAGTTTTTTTTTTTTTTTTTTTGGAATAAATTAATTTGTATTCACTTGATTAACTTTGATGAATAAGAAAAGAAAAATGTATGAAAGAAAACATTACGTGCTACCCAAACGTGCATTTGTGTCACCCATCTTTCAAATTGTACTGGATAATGTGTTGTAATTCGTCACCTCAAACGACTGCAAGATAGAGACATGGCCGACTGTCTGACTAAAGTTTTTGTAGAAATTTTTATTCATTGCGCGTTTCATTGAAGAAAAACACATCGGGCACCAATTCACAGGCTGAATGAAAGAATATCAAAGTTAACGCAAGCTTTAGCCTCGAGTTACTTTAAGAGACATTTTTACAGCGGACCCCACCCTACTGTTTAAAAATTCGTGACCTTTCTCATTATCATGTCACTCTTTGACAGAGTACGATTTGTATGATGCACGATCCTCGCAATAGAGAGCGCTATTAATGTAATAGCGAAAATCAGACCTGAAAAAAAAAAAAACATGATTTGTCACAAATTACAAATTTTTTCCTTGAACTCAGCCTCCGGTGTCCACCAAGTCTATGCTTCAAGTGCTGTTGGATCGTGTTATGGAATTAGTTCGATACCCTACTTACAACAAACACGTGGTTAGTACGTTCAATAACTACTTGTAATATGCTGCAGTTTGATGAAATATATATTAGTCTTTAACATAAGAACTAAGCATTTAATCAGATATACTGCGCGAGAACGAGACTAAGGAGTACGATCCTACCTTACAGAATCTTTTTCGTAGCACATTTCAACTCCTTACTCAAATTTTACATATTACCGATTTAGTGTCCCTTTTAAGACTGTTTGACCACTTTAAACAGTCTTCATGTCGTGATAAAAGTGTAATCAATACATATTTTAATTTCCTAAACGTAGGATTTTGTAGTTTTTATCACGTTATTCGTAAACGGAAATGTGAACGGAAACCACTGCACCTTGTATCGCATTCGTTGGAAACCCCGACGATTTTCGCGCTGACACTTACATAGGGAATACAAACTGATAGTGTGGGTGCTTGATCACAGCCAAACGGGAGAAAAATATCTCTGCAACTTTAGTTTTCCTTTTCTTTTGATGAAAAACTACAACCAAATTCGTCGATGAAATGAACTTCAGCGCAGAGCTTAATTGTCAATAACCTCAGATTAAAGTATGTAGTATATTGTAACATGTAAGAACAGTTACTAAACATGATGTGTTCGTTTAGATTCCTTAGCGATAACTCCGACGAGGTCATCTGCCTATATTCCATGGACAGTTTCTGCTAATGGTATAGTTGTTTATACTCACCCAGTATTGTTGGATACATTGTAACAAATGGTATTCGGTATTCACGATTTAAAAATGTCTGTTGCTTTAAATTTTTGGCAGTATTTTTTGTTAACAGGAGCATTTTGCAAGAGTATCTTAAGAACGATTATAGCAACGTATTAACAAGAAAGCTTTGAACACCTTCGACCTATATGAGGATTCGTGGAAGCTGAATTTTTCTCAAAAAGGAGAACTTAATAAAAATACCGAGTTTGAACGTATCTAAGAAGCCTCAAGGGTCAAACAAACTCCGCTCGTTTTTAAGGCCTATTTAGGTTATGGATTTTTACTCTCCTAACATCCCTCTCTGTTCCCACGTACGCTCCAGTTTTCATTCGCGTTTAAACTGAAAAGAGTCATCTCTGCAAAAGGCCTATTTAGGTTATGGATTTTTACTCTCCTAACATCCCTCTTTGTTCCCACGTACGCTCCAGTTTTCATTCGCGTTTAAACTGAAAAGAGTTATCTCTGCAAAACAAGGACCAACCGAAGATGGAAAGTATTTTTCCTTTTATCGTCATTAATTTTATTCCAGAGTGCACGAGTCACTACTTTTTGGAAGATTTTGGAAGATCAGTTAACTATGTTGGGAACAATGTCACATGCGACAGAGGTCTTTCCCATGGTTGGTACAGATTTCGTGGTGCAGCAGGAACTCAAATGCCCTCCTCCTGTGTGGGAATGAATCGTTGTGGAACGCATGCCCCAGGGTGGTTAAATGGTGCGCATCCCACCGTAGCTGACGGGATTGTCCGTGTCTCAGTGTGCTTCCACTGGAATTGGCGATGTTGTAGATGGTCTACGACCATCCGCGTGCGCAACTGCGGTGGGTTTTATGTATACGAACTAGGATCACCGCCGTATTGTCATTTGCGTTACTGCGGAGGTAGGAAATTATCAGTTACTGAATACCTAAGTCACTAATTCCTAGTTTTTAATGTTCGTGTTTACATAGCTGGTTAAATTCTGATGTGTTTACGGTAAGGTTTCCAACCATTTTTTTACAACTACTCACCCCAACTAATAACATTTGGTTTTGGAACTTGTGATGACATTATTTTGAGGTGTTAGACCTCGCGAAGGATGATATGAAAATATCTTAATTGTCCCTAATTAAGACAAAATAGAAAATGACTGAGAAACTAGAAAGACAGGAATAAAATAAAATGTATACCAATTCAACATCAAACCAAACTAAGCTGATCACCAAGAAAGAAAATTTAGATATTGCAAGGTGGAGATTCGCTGGTTTCGTATTTTCTGAACGTTTTCAGCAAGTACCGTACAGTCAACTCCAGTGATGCGTAAATCTCTTGGCTTGAACACATCGTCATACGCAAGAGCAAGTAAGTGTCTACATTGTTTAATTAAATGAACTATGAATTCATTACAATGACTGGAACTCAACGCGATCTGTCCCTAATTGAGACAAAATAGAAAATGACTGAGAAACTAGAAAGATAGGAATAAAATATTTTATTAAAAACTAGATCATTGGATAATGCAATTCAAGACTTTTTATTGGCTTAGCCATTATGGTATATCAGCCAATATACCATAATCTACAAATATGGCAAGCGTACGTTTCAGCTTAAGATTAAAAGGGAGCTAAAAATTTAATAAAACTTAATAATTTAATTTAACGTTTTTAATAAAACAATTATTCCACTCGCGCTTGTTGGATATGAGATGATTATAGCCAACTCGGCGCTACGCGCCTCGTTGGCTATCTATCATCTCATATCCAACGCGCGCTCATGGAATAATTGTTAAATGTATACCAATTTAACATCAAACCAAACTAAGCTGACCACCAAGAAAGAACATTTAGATATTGCAGAGATGGCGATTCGCTAGCTTCGTATTTTCTGAACGTTTTTAGCAAGTACCGTGCAGTCAACTCCAGTGATGAGTATTTCTCCTGGCTTGAACACATCGTCATACGCAGGAGCAAGTGAGTGTCTACATTGTTTAATTAAATGAACTATGAATTCATTACAATGATTGGAACTCAACGCGATCTGTTTGCTGACGATTACATCATGGTCGGTGTTTCTTTTTCTTTCCATTTTGTAAAAAAGAAAGCAGCAAACAAAAATAATTAATAGATGAGGAGGAGAACGTAGAAAAGTCCTGATTGATCAGTTTCTATAGACTCAGAAAAATGGAAACACTAAAAGTGATAGAACGACAAACTTACCAGAATCAATAGAAGGGTTTAATTCAATTGTTTTCGATCTTCTTTCTCCGTTCTACTTCACAGACTCATTGTACATAAAATCAACGGTTGCTATGCTAACGTCTGTCGCGTCCAGTACACCATTTGTACTACACCTACCCGCCAATTGCCAGCATGATTGTGTTAACAACTGGGGAAGCTATTACTGTACTTGCCGTCAAGGATACAGGTTGGAGGCGGATGGGAAAACATGTCAGGGTAAGTTTACACATCACCGACGGACTGCTTTCATATCTTGCAATGTCCACCGATAGCATACTGGTCTTAATTATGCCAAATAGAATGAAACGAAACCACAGGTATAAAAATCATCGTCATCACGTGAACAATAGTTGTAACGTACGTAACAGTACACCGAGAGACTTTAATTTCGCATACATTTTATCATAAGGCATCAAAAACGGTGAGGGAAAGTGCGAAGAGTGACATTGTTTTTAGTTCCTTTGATCGCTTATTCGCTTACCTTGATGTCATCGTAACGTCGATTAGGTTGCTTTTATTTGATGAAAGGATACATTTGATTAACCTTACAAAGGAAACAATTTCTGTGTTGCGCCAATACACGAAATACTTTGGCAAACCGCGATTTTTAAGTGGCGCGAAATTTAAACACACTGATAATATCTTGAAGTTAAAATTTTCGTCATAAAAAGTTAAAAATATGACGTTCATAGGATTTTTCGTGCGGAAATGCTCTCCTACGGGAACACGTTTAACTGTAGTCACGTCTAAAAATTAAAAGGGGATTCTTGGGATTTTCCACAATGCACCGTTTTTGATTAACTCCTTTACATTTAGTTCTGTAATTTATAACAACTTTATTTGCATACAGTTGGAAGATCAAAAAAGTATAAATGCAAATAGGGTGCCAGCAGGGAAGAACTTAATCTTCATGTAAAGTTGACCCCCCAATAGAAATAAAAATTCTATATACATACTTAAAATATATACACTATGTTGTCATCGATAAAACTATAGCAATCTAAAATGTATAGATATAACCAAATAATTAATTTAAGCCTGAGTACGAAACAGAATCCTTAATGAGCATGTTATATAGACGTCTCTTAAAGTTGCTAACACTGACTGCTTCAACGATATCTTTCGGCAAAGAGTTCCACTCATCAATGTACCTGTGCCAAAATGAGTACTTAAGAATATATGTTCGTGCATAGGGTTTCCAAATTTTATATCTGTTGGTACATCTTGTGCGGCAAGAAGAAAACTTTAAATAATCATCTAGACGTACAACACAAAAGCCCTTGATATACTTAAAAAGTTGTGTCAGACTTAAAAGACTTCGACGGGTTTTGAGATCCATCCATCTTAGTTTCGACAATCTTTCGTCGTAAGTAATGTCCTTGCTAAGAATCCTCCTAGAGGCACTACGTTGAATCCGCTCTAGTTTATCTGACAATTGTTGTTGATGGGGATTCTAAGCAGGGCACGCATATTCAATTATCGGACGATATATACCCTATTTTTATAGCTTCAGAGCATCTGCCAAAGGTGCGTTTAAGTAAGCTTTTGCAGCAACTGATAGAACATGGGATTTCCATGAAAGATCGCATGAAAGGGTTACACCAAGATGCTTGTGCGAGGAAACTTTCGTCAATGGAACCGAGTTAATGTTATAAGAACAGGTAGTTGCTCCCTCGATCTTGTAATTCTCATGAATTCACATTTGTCAATGTTTAAATTCAGAGACCATGAACTGCACCAGCCATTCATTTGATTTAAGCCTTGTTGAACAGGAGTAGAAACAATTAATGTCAATAGAATCAGAGTTATACAGTAGCGTATCATCAGCCCCAAAATAGAGCCTTGAGGCACACCTGAGATGACATTTCCCCAATCGGAGAATGCATGCACCATCAATGACAACTCTCTACTTTCGATCATAAAGGAAATCACTCAACCAGAGGAGAATATTTTCTTTGATACCAAAAAGTTGTAGCTTTGCCAAAAGAAGTTTGTGGGAAACAGAGTCGGCAAAGGCTTTAGCAAAGTCCAAGAAGACTACATCAATTTCTTTCTTCCAGAGACGTTTATCAGAGTTCAATCAGTTAGTTACCGTGCTTCTTCCAAATCTCACAAACCTTTTATGTCTTTATCAACCGACAGATATCAACGAATGCTTAACCCAAAATGGCGGCTGCACCCATGAGTGTGTGAACATCCCAGGAGGCCACTACTGCAAATGCCCCGAGGGCGTTACAATGGGCTTTGATAACAAGACTTGTCATGGTATGTAAATTTTTGTAAAAGGAAAATTGCGCACAGATTCCTCTCATAGCTATCTATAAGATTCTCTACATTGCTGTACTGCATCTTTATACATTACCATTTGGTACAGAAAAGTTTTCAGACAGAGTTCTATTAACTTTGTTGAAACTAACGGGGAGATAAGTATTTTTGAATAATTAAAACAGTGAAATGGCTTTCTCTGGCAGAAACTTCAATTGTGAATTAATATTTTTCGTTCTTTTCAGAACCTGGTATTACAGTGAAATGCACTGATGAAGCCATGTTTATTTTTCTGGAGAGAAAATCTTTCCAGGGCTTTGATCCAAACAAGCTCACTCTGCTTTACCCGTCATGCCGTGCCTCTTACAACGATTCCCACATATCCTTGCGAACGAGTCTCAACGACTGTGGAACCACACATAACGAAAGTGAGGACGCGATAACTTTCCACAACAAAGTGCAGAGTGTCCAATCCTACTCCGGCAACATCATAACTCGGGAACAAAACGTGTCAATTCCTTTCTACTGCAGTTATGGACGTAAAGCCCAGCTTCGAAATCCAAGTTTCCGAATCTGGAAGAACTATTTCACAGCTTCGGAAGGTAAACTCTTACCAGGAAATGCTCATTTGATTTAATTTGTTTTAGGATAAGACATTGACTCGATTATTAAGAGTTATCGCTCAGTTCAGTAATTTAAGGGAGTAATATTTAAGGAGCGGCATTCATTGAATCAGTCTTTGAAGAAAAACCCTTGGCTCGTCTCTTTGTTAACGAGATGGTACTCCTTTAGCCGTCACCTGACATTGTGGTGGAGTTTGACGACCTTTATTGCTTTCTGGGATCATCGTATAGTGTACTTACGAAGACAAAAAGGAAAAAAGTACTGAATGAGCTTTCCGCTTTTAGTTTTCGCTCAAAATTAATTGGATTTTCTGTCAATCTTTTTATTGTTCCCAACAACCACCAGAGTCTGGTGAGACTTGACATTTACAGATCTCATAGAAAGACCGCAAATTTTAATTTATTTTCATAGGTGGATATGGTAACTTCACATTCACGATGGATCTATTCAAGACGGGCAGATATCTTACAACGTACAGCTATAATGACTATCCAATCACGGTCCATCTTCGGGATCGCTTGTTTCTTCAGTTAGCGGTCCGTTCATACCAGTCTAACTTGGTTCTCTTTGTCGACACCTGCAAGGCGACTCCCTCTCCTGATCCGTACTCAGTTCCTCAGTATATCTTCTTACAAAGAGGGTAAATATGTCGTGTTTTGTGAAACGCTTATCGAACAATGTTTCCTATAAATATTCGCTTTTTATGCAGTTTTCCCTTGAACGAACGAGTTGAACTACATGAGGCTAACTCAGTGTGTAAAGAATTTTTATCAGTACAAAATAGAATCAAATGTTTTTGAAGTCCATTTTCTTTTTGTTTTTAAACGATTTTATTGGGCATATCAGATAAATATTTGAACAAGGCAAAAGTACAATAATACAATAACAAATAGAAAACAGAAGAGAAACTGAGATAAAACTGCACCCAAAAGGAAAGGCGCGAATGGGACGTAAAGTCCCATGCGAGGCGCCGCCCATTATGAATTAAAAAACACTATAAAATAGAAAATCACAATAATACAGAATAAATAAATAAATCATTTCAACTGCCGAACAAAAAGTGCTAATTGGTGGAATGTTCGAATATTCGAGTACATAGTAATCAGCGGGAAATCAAGCCACCGAAAAAATCTGTAAATTAAAATTTTTTGTTCGTGTAAGTTTTTCAAGGTGCAAAACTTTGGTTTCTAGTGGTTTACGTATCATCCCATCTACAAATTCATAATTATAATTCTCTTTGCTTGGCTGCAGATGTAAGCTTGATGCTACCCTCAATTATTCGTACTCCATCAGCTCCAAACAGCGTTTTAGCATTCAAGCGTTTCGTTTTATTGAAGAACATCCAGTGGTACATCTTCACTGTGAAGTTCTGGCTTGCCACCGCAACACTGCCCGCTCCCGCTGCCTCCAGGGATGCTCCCGCTATCGTGGACGGAGAGACGAAGTTCCTGGTTCTGAGAGTACTCAGATGTACAAAATTTCGTCTGGACCAATCAAATTCCAAAAAGGGTCGAGCGGAACGAATAGAGAAAAAAAGAGCGAAGGTGAGCGAGGAAGTGGAGAGTCGTGGGTAACGATTTACTGAATAATTATGTGGAAAGTTTAGATGTCGATAGATACTTCAAACATGTACTTGAATCGCTATCACGATAGTTAGATTGACCATGGAATCAGCTCGAAAGAATTGCCACCCTTTCTCAACTCGATACAGGTTGCCAAACACCACACAAACGTTAATTGACCGTATCAGATCTTTAAATAATTTACTGAAGCAACTGTGAAGTTACTAAACCCGAGTCACTTTTTTTTTTGTCATCCTTTTAGCTGAAACTCAAACCAATATGGGGATCATTACAGTAGCGGCGGCATCCGGCGGAATTCTTCTCCTCCTGGTAATCATTTTGGTAATTGTCATCATTCGAATCAAGAAGCGTCTGAAGGGAGCTTTCGCAGATCGCAACAAAGTCTATGCCATGGAACAGTGTAGCAAATACGTCAAGCAAGAGAACAACAACTTGGGCTTCACTCAGGATGACGAACTGAACGAGATGGGAGACAAGTCGTTTATTATGAAACCGCTTGCTTAGAAACCTCCTCTTCAAACGCCGCTAGAACTTTGCAGAGAGCTTGATGCGAGGTGTTTCCTGAGGATCTTCCTCACCTCGGATACTTGTTGAGGACTGGAATGCTCGTAAGAAAATGTTGATTTCACCGCCAAAACGAGACTTACCTGAATATAGTGCATCAGGCTTTTTTGGCCCTAAAAAAATGTCCGTTAAAACAACAAAGCAATCTTATAGCAACATTTCCTTATTGATTAAGACTACAAAAATAGCGCGTCAGCGTTGTATAATGCATTCTGTTGAACCCTGGAGCAGATGCATTGACAATTAATTATTTTAGTGTTTCGACTGGAACACCCCAGTAATGCCAAAATCTGCATCTTCTTTTTCACGTAATCACGAGTATTCCTGGTCCTATCATATTAGAGACTCCTGGGAAATACTGATCGCTTGTTTCCCGTTGGTAATTTAAGCTGCACTTGTGGCTGCAAGTGACTTATTTTGTTTTTTTCCCGCTCTTCTAGCTGTATGTCACAATTTAGATGCTTCCCTCAAAGTTACACTTCTGCTTCAGAGTGATAGAATGGTGTGTTGATTACAGCCAGTATTAATTTGTTTTTGGGAATGTTATTCAATAATACAGATGTTTAAACATTGAAAATAGGACGAGCATAAGTGTAAACCATTATTACTTAGGTAGCTTTTTCGTAGAGCTTTACTACATAATCTCCAAAAAAATAGCTTTTATGAGATTTATTGATGTCCTTTTGTGGAGTAGTACTATTAGCTATGGCTGATATTATGCGTCTAAGTGTTCCTCTGTTGTTGTCATCGCTAAGATTATAAACAGGTTTTCTTTTGTCTTTAATATATTGTATCTGCTCATATTACAGGCTGAAATAAAGTGTATGCTTTGAATTATATAAGATTGTGAGTTATCATTCAAATCCCTATTGCATGCCAACAGGAAGGAAGTTTCCAAAAATCTGCCAAAACGCACTCAATGTTCTAAGCGCGTTCCATTTATTCCTTCTCTATCTTTATATTCCGTCTTTGTACGACTTAAATGTTAATGATTCTTAAACTCATCTAAAGAGTTGTCCTGCTGCCTGGTTAGCTCAAGTGGTAGAGTGCCGGACTGTCGTGCGGGAGGTCGATATCTGCAAATGACTTGACATTCTAGTGTTCTCGGATAACGACGAAAAACCGTAGGCCCAGTCTTCTGCATCTTCTCTGTACTCTTGGGGGCATCTGTTAAAATTTGTCTTCACATCTCTATCTGCTCGGGTTTGCCTTTTGTATTGTGATGTTACCAAGAAAAAATCCTACTAATCAGTGGAAAATAACCGCGAATAACTGTTTAGTCATCGTTAAAATAGATTTAACAATACCATTTTATAACATCACCAATATATTCGATATAATTTCAATAACATGATCATTAACTTAGACTAAAGTGCATTGAAAGCAGGCACGCAAATTTAAGCTGTACAACTTTTTGGAAAAAAAAATTCAGGCTGATTTTCTACCTTAGCCGTATAGTCAAAATAAAAGTTGTGAGCTGAACAATCAAGTGAACCAGTCATCTGTTCTATTTAACAATTATTCGCCGAAGGCGAGGTGAATACTTAGTGAATAAACCCCTTCGGACGGGTGGTATATCGGCTGATAATGGCCGCGGCTGAGAGATTGTCCGGAAAATGAATATTTGGTCGAGAAGCGAAGCTTCGAGGGCAAATTTGAAATTTTGAGGACAGTCTCTCAGTCAAGGAAAATATCAGCCAACATACCAGGAAGCCAAAATGGGGTTTATTTATTTTATGACCCTCCCATTAATTTTCACATCGCAATTAAACTGCGCATAATCACAGTAAAAAAAGCCAGTGGTGATCTGATGGCGAATGCGCGTGATTGACGGAAGCAAGCAAAAAAAAAAAAAAACCAGTTTGTTTTCCTTCCATGTAATTAGGAGAACGGAAAAGTTGAAACTCTTGTGTTGACTATGTTTCTTTTTCACGAAAAAAATCGGAGGACAAATATCGACGCGGATGGGGGTTATTGCATGGTAACTGTCCTTTGATTTTGCACCACGTGACTTAAAGTAGCCAATAAAATCGCGCCAAAATTAATGTGTGGGTTATAATCGACAATATTCACCGAACCTGAGGCGAATAATTGTTTTAGTATAATTTCAGAGCTGAACAACAGAGAAATTTCTAAAATCATAACATTTCATATAAACCGCGTGGAGCAGTTTATATAGCGTCATATAAGGAACCGCTCGACCAATCTGATTGCTGGAAACTCTTTCCTCAGCTCTAAAATTATACTAATTGATCATATAATTGGTCAATTCAGTTTCCATGCGGATGTTTTATCAGGTTGTAGAGCGCTGAAAAATGCGTTCTATTGCTTTATTAAGTCGTTCCTTTGCCATCATTTACAGATAGAATGAGTTCATAACAAGCATTGTTAACGAATTTTAAACATAATAATTCTCATTATCAATTACTAAGATTCTTTTAGTTATAAATCTTTTCCGCCTATTTCATCCCCAATATTGTTCTAGTTTTGACAGTTTTCCTTAGCCCTTAAAGTCAGTCACTTTAAACGAATTAGCAAGAAATTACTGAACGAGCCAGAGTAATAGGCCTCAGAAAATTCTGTTCCTACTAAACTGTGTAATAAGCGATTAAGAACCACTGACCATAAACATCGAGAAACCGCCGAAAGTTGCAAAATTTGGTTACTAATTTTACTTTTCTCAAAGGACCCTTTTGATGAACTTTTTCAAAACTTATATATAAAAAAGTTAATTTTCGGTGGATTCTCGATATTCATGGTCAGTGGCTCTTAATATTGGTTTGTACCAAACAATCGATATATAACGTTTTGCCACAATCTGATATATTAGCTTTGGGGTTGAAACAAACAATAGCTTGAACTTAGATCTCTATAAATGCTTGATATAGGCCAATTATCAGGGGATTATAAGATTAAAGAGTTCATTTTAAGAAATATTTTACAATTACTTGCCGAAGGCGAAGTGAATATTGTTGAAAAGTCCCCGAGACACACAGCATAGCAACACAAATGCAGAGCCTGCAGCATCGATACTTATACAATAATCTAATTTAAAAATAATGTTTAGAAAATACAGCGATCCTTCTCAGCAAACCGGCGAATGTTACACGTAGATCCTTACACTTAAGCTGATTGAAAGATAAATAAAATACAGAGTGCGAATGCAAAGATTTTAATAAAACTAACGTCATCGGTGTGTGGTTTTAAACTCTTAGCCCCGATATTTGTTGGCAATCTATTTTTGTTAATTCATTTTTAATCGAAAGGGCAACGGAAACTTCAGAACAGTGCGGAATTCTCGTCAAACTGTCGGCAATTTGAACAGAGGTGCCATCGCCTGACGTTACTGAAACTGGATGTTTTTTATGCACACCGATTCTTAAACCTGAAGGGGAACTAAAACATCAACTCAGGAATTTCTTTCTCCCGAAAAGTGAAGGTTTGTTGACAGTTTTACGATATAATCTTCAGATAATCTTTAACAGTCTGATAATCTTATACAAACTTATACTGGTCGGGTAGAAGCACAAAAATCGGAGAATGTAGCAGGTACATAGTTCCTTCTCGGGTTACTGAATTATCTTGAATAATTTATTTCATCCCGACATCATGTTTTCAAATTTGTCCATTGCAAGCCGTGTCGATTTTCTTCATCGATCGTTGATAAAACTTGATCCTTTTTACCCATTGTCAAACTAATAATTGGCGGTTTCCCGAATATTGAAGGCTGAACAATAGATTTTTTCCGTGGCATAGAACCTTAAAAGTCTAAAAAATGGATTGTTCTTTGCAATGAAACAACCAAGCGCAATTTGAAACTTGACCTGATCTTTGTAGCTGGTGTGGGTCTTTCAGGCCATGGTCCCCTTATTTTCTTGGGCCTTGATACCTCTAACACTTACGACCTATTCATTCATAACAAAACATGTTCCCGTTAAATAGATATTCACAAGCAAAAGTCCAAACGCCTGTAATATACGATTCAGAAAAATTCCTTCATTCACGGTCTGATCCCAAGAACTTGAGGAAGTTTTTTAAAACACAATTTATCAAGTGTCTAAAAAATTTGCCGAAATCATAGTTCGCGGGTTTGTGGTTCATTTTTTGTGAATGACTTCATTCACAATGACCATGATTAAGAAAGTCACTCAAGATGGTGGAATCAATATCAAAGGAACTCGCTCATGCTACTGATATCCTCTCAAAGATGGACATTCCCGTATGTCTTCCGTTATTACAAAGAATTCCGCACACGGTATCACATCAACATACACCTTCTATCAAATCCTTCAAACTTACGTATGTCCATGATTGCATGAGTTCACGCTTGAATTGAACCTTTTTCGGACCAGAGATCTCAGCAGAATGTTGTTTTACGATTCTTTGAGTTTCTTGAGAAGAAACTCTCATCGTGGCTAATATTATTTTATCGAGGTTTGCTAATTCTATCTCGTGTAATATTGAGTAACTTGAGCAAACCACAGTATGCAAGATTTAATGCGCTGAGCCTAAGAGAGGGGGGCAGGGGGATAGGGGGCGGTGGAGGATTTTGAGGATCACAAAGTTTTTTGTGGGAACGCGGGGAAATTAGTCGTCGCTAACAGAGTATAAAGGAGGGATTATTAACCGACGATGAGGGGGGAGTCATTAGTATACTGCAGAGCCTTTGGGGTCTATCAGGTAACTTTTAAATTTTATTCTGACATCACAAAATTCCCCCCCCCCCCTCCCCTGAAAGATGATCGATTGAAGGCAGAAGAAATTTCTGGCTCTTCAACGTTATTACTCAGTCTTTTT
The DNA here is from genome assembly GCF_964205215.1 of Stylophora pistillata. Taxonomy (NCBI): domain Eukaryota; kingdom Metazoa; phylum Cnidaria; class Anthozoa; order Scleractinia; family Pocilloporidae; genus Stylophora; species Stylophora pistillata. The sequence continues at coordinate 35,391,201 of NC_142522.1, forward strand.
TCTGCAAAGGATATCTAGAGCCCAGCCCCCAAACTGAGGTTAATCTAATCTCCTGTTCACGAGCACTCCAGTGAACGAGACAAAACAGTGTCATCGGACTCTCAAAATCTCAGACACGTAACCTATTGCGCCATCTCTAAAATATACACAACCTTTGTAAAGAAAGATTTAAATAAATGAAAAAAACTTTATCGCTGGATGGAGCGAAAACCGAAAATCAAGAGAATTTTGCTTCACTCAGTGCACATCTCTAAGTAATAAAGTGATATTTAAGTTAGTGCAGCAGCTTCTGAAAAACGTTACGTAACAAACCTTTCACAATGTGTTGACAATCATGAGGGATTCCCGTGAAGTGATCTTGAGGCGCATCTGTCATTAATGAAATCATATTTCTGAATGAAGCAGACAATGCGATAAGGTCAGTTTCGTATTTTCGTGTGACCAGAAATGATATTGCATCGTTCAAAAATTGCGCAGAAGGGGAGAGTCTAAAAGCGGAGAGTGCACGAGTTCTGCTTAACCGATAGATGTTTTTTTTTTCTGATCTTGTAGCACGAACATTTCCTCCACATCCTAATTGAATAAGATACAGATGCATTTCTCTGAAGGCTTTCAGACGTTCGTGATAGTTCGAGAATGGAAGATAACCTCGTCTGGTGGTAAGCTTTAAATAATCAAATCATTACTGAATGACTTTTACCATTATGCTTTTGCTTGGTGTGCTCGGGGCAGTCTTGTGTACTTTCTTTCTCGTTATTTGTACGCTCAACTCGATCGCTAACATTGGAAAGTATTAATGGTGTACAACATCAAAGATAGTCTAACATACATAATCCCCAGATACAATCGGCTATAAAATGAAAAGAACCACAGTAGATCGCTAATTGACAGCTGTTGCTGCCGTTTATTCATCGTCACTTGTCTTAAAAATATCTTCCCTACATGTGCCAAATTCTAAGGAGAACAGAACCTTATTTCAATTTTAAACCCGTTGCTCTCAATATTTATAGCTATCGTCGAATACTACATATTTTCCAGGGCAAGCCTTTTCCCAGCTTAGTCCTTCGCGTGGATCAATCAATATTGACGAATTTTTCGGCGGCAAGGAGAACTCTTTCCACAGTCACATCAATGTAAAATTTGTTTCATTCTTTTGACCTCCGCGACTGTATAGCAGGGAAAGTAGAACTGTTAGTGGAAACTGAACACCTTCTTGATCTGTACGTCTATTTATTCCAGACGTTGGGGGATCGTTCCTGGCGGTGTTTGCCCTAGCAGTCCTGTATGAGTGCTTCAAGGGACTTCACTGTACACTACAACAACGCTTACGGAATAGGAGTTACCGGTCGACAACCAGTGTTCTTAAGACGAGACTACATACTTTTATTAAATGGTAGGTTTCAAGATCTCTACTGAGGAGGGTGAGCTCGCGGTATTGGAGTAAAAGTTTTGGTACTACAAATAACTGGGTACAAGTTTTCCAATCGAATTCTGTGCGGCGCGTTCAGTTCCAAAGTCTTTTCTTCCCATCTTTCGCCAGTTGCAGATTGAAAAGGTGAACGTTTTTCTAAAGAGTCTGTTCTCACTTCTGCAAACCCCAAAAGGACACTATCTGCTCAAGAAACCAAACAACGAAAAGCATTCTCGTTCGTGATATCATCTTTAATTAATTCTATGGAGGCCTGGCAAAGTTTCAAGTTATCAATAATAAACTCATTCACATAACTTCTTTTTCTTTATCTTTTGTTTCCAAAACAGTCGTGACCTTGTGACGCAGTTTTCCAAAACGTGTCTCTTCGTAACCGAACTGGCTTTTGCTTACTTCTTGATGTTGGTCGCTATGACATACAACACGTCTTTATTTGCGGCTGTTGTTACCGGTCGAGGAGTGGGTTATTTCTTGGCGACACCACTCGTTAATACCTACATCATTAGTGACAAGGAGGGCAGCGATTACAGGAAGTATCGACGAGATTCACAGTCAACAATAAGAAAACGGGAGCCATTGTTGAAAGGAACAGATATATAACAGCAAAATAACTCAGCAAACTGGACAGAAGGACCACTGAATAACAATAGTTTCAAGTCTATTATTCTATCTATTATATTTCCATTTTTTTGAAGGTTGCAACGTTATAGCGGGTGAGAGAACATGCTAAAGTTTTTCTTGTTCCCTCATGCCAGTATATTGTGCGAGCCAGGCTCTCGGTCTTTCTCAGGTTCCACGCTCTGTCACTGCAACCCAGCACGTCTTTTTTGCTTGTCTTCACTAACTGTGAGCCTGGTACAGGCTAATGAATATCACTAGAGACTCCGAGTAATCGCTTAAACAAGTATGAAATAAAACCAAACATTATGGTCTGTACCGCACGTCTCACTATTGCAACACAAACAAATCACGCCAACAACACACTGAATTTTCCTTGCTGTTTAACAAGAAGTTCATCGGGAATGCTACCTACTAATCTAAACTGAGCGACGCACGTCATGTTTTTAAGTCTATGGAATAACAAAACAAAACGTAATAAGTCGTTTTCAAATTATTTTTGGATTCTTTTTCAAATCGAGGCATGCATGGTGCTCAATCACTCGTATGGAAATAAGTTTAATTTGCATGTGAATGAAAATGTATAATCATGTGAAAGGATGAGCACCAGGACTCGCTTTGGAAAAGAAGCCAAAGGTGATTCAGAAATTGGCTATTTTTGAAAAGAACTTCTTTTACGTGTGATTGAAAAGTGTAATGTCGACAGTATAGTTTAAAACATTTTTTACCGTGGATTTTGGAATTGCAAATTTCTTAGTGAATGTATAGCATACATAAACGACTTAAGGTTACTTTGAAGCTGTATTGAGACTGAGTTTTCTCTCAGAGTGAGCATTTCTTTCATTCTATTTTCACTTTTTTCATTAATTTATCATATCCCGAACTACCGTAGCTAGTTGCCTGCAGGGACATGGTCAAGCACATGGTGAGCCAGGTCAGACGATGTATGCTCCAGAGAAAAAATGCAGCACGTGCAACATCTATAAGGTCCTCCTGGGTAACGGGCGTCGGCTTTTGCGACTGAATGCGTCGGCATTCATTTATTCTTTCATTAATCTTATTTTTCCACATACCCGGCCTAGGCAGCCATTTACTAGTTTCGTTGAGTAACAATGCACCATTGTCACTTTCGAGAAAAGGCAGAGCTTATCAGGAGGCGTAAGGGGATTACATTGGTTTCTTAAAATGCAAAGGACTAGACACCTCTTTTTCCTCCGTCTCTTTCACGCGATTTGGTTCAGCTTCAAATAATGGATACTTCACAACAACTCCAGGATATTTGCTTCCTAACATTTCCACTTCTACTCGAGAGCCCAGAACAGCTAGAGATGGAGGTAGATATGCGAAACATATACTCTTGTTGAGCTGATAACTGAACGAACCACTTGAGGTAAATCCTACAACCTGATGGAATTCATAACAGAAAAAGTAAGTGATCATCATGTCCACCATGGCCACTGAGAGAAGTAAAAGAAAACGACGATTCAACGGTCATCATACTCACCTTGTTGCCGTACCAAACGGTTTCGTTCCCTTCAGAGTCCACATCTGTTGTATCCACCGTCATGAAACATAAGATACGCTCACAGTCATCTCTTTTCAATTCAAGGAGGGCTTCTCGTCCAATAAATTCAACACCCTATTCAAATGCAGGAATAAGTCAAGAGTCCTATGGACTGCTTTTGGATGTGATCAGCCTTACTTATAGTAGTGTTCAAATGCAGGAATAAGTCAAGAGTCCTCTGGACTGCTTTTGGATGTGATCAGCCTTACTTATAGTAGTGTTCAAATGCAGGAATAAGTCAAGAGTCCTATGGACTGCTTTTGGATGTGATCAGCCTTACTTATAGTAGTGTTCAAATGCAGGAATAAGTCAAGAGTCCTCTGGACTGCTTTAGGATGTGATCAGCCTTACTTATAGTAGTGTTCAAATGCAGGAATAAGTCAAGAGTCCTATGGACTGCTTTTGGATGTGATCAGCCTTACTTATAGTAGTGTTCAAATGCAGGAATAAGTCAAGAGTCCTATGGACTGCTTTTGGATGTGATCAGCCTTACTTATAGTAGTGTTCAAATGCAGGAATAAGTCAAGAGTCCTATGGACTGCTTTTGGATGTGATCAGACTTACTTATAGTAGTGTTCAAATGCAGGAATAAGTCAAGAGTCCTATGGACTGCTTTTGGATGTGATCAGCCTTACTTATAGTAGTGTTCAAATGCAGGAATAAGTCAAGAGTCCTATGGACTGCTTTTGGATGTGATCAGCCTTACTTATAGTAGTGTTCAAATGCAGGAATAAGTCAAGAGTCCTATGGACTGCTTTTGGATGTGATCAGCCTTACTTATAGTAGTGTTCAAATGCAGGAATAAGTCAAGAGTCCTATGGACTGCTTTTGGATGTGATCAGCCTTACTTATAGTAGTGTTCAAATGCAGGAATAAGTCAAGAGTCCTATGGACTGCTTTTGGATGTGATCAGCCTTACTTATAGTAGTGTTCAAATGCAGGAATAAGTCAAGAGTCCTATGGACTGCTTTTGGATGTGATCAGCCTTACTTATAGTAGTGTTCAAATGCAGGAATAAGTCAAGAGTCCTATGGACTGCTTTTGGATGTGATCAGCCTTACTTATATTAGTGTTCAAATGCAGGAATAAGTCAAGAGTCCTATGGACTGCTTTTGGATGTGATCAGCCTTACTTATAGTAGTGTTCAAATGCAGGAATAAGTCAAGAGTCCTATGGACTGCTTTTGGATGTGATCAGCCTTACTTATAGTAGTGTTCTGAGAAACACCTTACCTTGTCTAATTTCACAAACGACATTAAATCTGCTTCAACGGCGGTAGTTGACGTATTCATCTGCGAAGAAAAGTCCAACTGCTTTTTAAAACATGCCTTTAATAATGAAAAGACTAGCAAAAACTAACGATAAAAACCGACGTTTCGGTGTCATCATGACGCCATTGTCAAGGAGAAATAAAAAATGAAGTTTGTGGTAAGGTGTAACACTAAATTAGCATAAATATGTTACGAGCTAATTAAACAAATACTTTTGCGCGAATTGAATCGCTTTGCACGTTCAGAGTGGGTTTTAAGTCTCTGATGAAAAGCATTTCGTTCACCAAACAATCGAACTTGTTACTACACTTTTTCAGAATGCTAAAACGTTTCAGTAGGTCTTTCGGGACTTCGCTGTGCCGTTCGTGGTAGTGTTTATATATTGAAAAATATATTGCAAAGCGATTCAATTCGCGAAAAAGTATTTGTTTAATTAGCTCGTAACATATTTATGCTAATTTAGTGTTACACCTTGCCACAAACTTCATTTTTTATTTCTCCTTGACAATGGCGTCATGATGACACCGAAACGTCGGTTTTTATCGTTAGTTTTTGCTAGTCTTTGCATTTCTGAATCTTTATTGGTTTAATAATGAAAGCATGCAAATATTACCTGAAAGTTCTTCAATAAAGAACAAAGGCAGAGAATGTCTCTAAAATCTTAGGAGGTGACGAAACAAGGCGAGGAAACCGAACAGAACCAATTCTCGTAATACTCACTCTCTGCTCCTCAACCGTGGCATGTTTGGCGCATAAAAGGGTAAAATAGTAAATGGTGTCAGTGCATTGGCACATGAGCAAGGCTACGTTAAGCTGTGTTTCACGATACCTCAAAGCCCCACATACGGATTCCTTTCTCTAGTCTAAGGGAATTAAGGGCGTAGGTGCCAAAGTCTCCGATGCCATGTTCCTCTCCAGCTGAGAGCAGAGCTTCATATAAATCTGCCGTGTGTTCCTTCTTGTGAAACAACTCCCATCCTAGCTCCCCTATTGTGAAATGCAAACGGCAATTTAAAGAACGCCTTAAGAAGACTGAAGGGATGGATATGTAGGTCTATTGTTGTGGTAAAACTCTCGTTTCTACGCTCTAAAAATATAATTATAACCCCTTTGCATTCAAAACAAAAAGCCGTACATAACAGTGACTAAATCATGTGACTAAATACCTCATATGGTATATAACAATTAAGAAAGTCACAGAAAGTATCAACTTAAACCTGATTAAAGCTATCACTAAAATCCTGAGTAGAGTACAACAGTCCCTGCTTCTCAGCGAGGTCCGAAAGTCAGTGAGTACATCTCACTCCCAAAGTTCCGCGCGACGCGCTGACATCAGTTTTATTTTTCACAGATTTTCTTTTAGACTCGCATGACAGACTTCGCCGAAAATAACTTGAGACCGCACCTAGTCTAAATCACGACTAAACTATGGGCTTAGCATTACTAAAGTAGCATTTTGCCCTCAAACTTGACTACATCATACTTCAAAACTCGTGGTAAAACCTTTTCTTGAGGGGGCTGTCAGAAATCGAAACAATTCTAACGATAAGTGTACCTGTCAAAGAGAACCGAATGGCCCGCACAGGAATTCCTGTAAGCTCTACGTCACGATATACCAAATATGGAAAACTTTCATTGCTCAGGTCCGTTGTTGTCATCTTTGACAGAACGTCACGTGAACGATGCCCAGCAATGCCCAGGCAAGCCAGTTCATCAGTGATATTCGTGATGATGATATCATAATTACTCTTGCGTTGGTTTTCCAACAACCATCTGTGTACGAACAGCTAAGCATTAGCACAGCTACCAAGGTGTTTCTTATTGCGTGGAATGATGATCAAAGAAAGCATAGTGATAAATGTAATACTAAAGGAGGAACATAGTTATATGTAGGCCAACGGCACTGTAAGGCAACTCTTAGCCCTCCATATTTCCTCCACCTCCTTTAAGCACATTTTAACTCATTTCTTGATTAGTAAAAAGAGGGTTAACAACCAGGGTCCAGTTGTTCGAAGGACGATTAGCACTAAACCAGGGTTAAATTTTGACTCAGGTTTCCTTATTTCTCTATTCAAGAACCTTTCTGAGATAATTTTCCCAGTTCTTTTTAGAGCATCCAATCATCAAATTGTAGACACAAAATAATTAAACTGAACTTTCTCTTAAAGCTTTCAGTTCTGAAATCAAATTTCACGCTAATCCCGAGTTATCTTAATCCAGCATTGAAGAACCCGGGCCAGGCCTACAACCCTTCCTCTTCTCCCAACCCCACCCACAAAAATCAACGAATCCCCGTCGAGGCGTATGGGTGACTAAAAATTTCGACATAAAAAACTTTGGGAGCGCAAAGGGATGGCACAGATGTTACGAGATTGTCTTCCATCGCTGTGACCTCAGCTCGCTCTTCGACCCTGGCGTCATATCTGGGTTGAGTATGTTGCTGGTTTTGCTCCTTACTTGAAGACGTTCTCATTTTGGTTCTCCTTCACCTGCAATATTCAACACTCCAAAAAACCCATCCACCCTGGAGATACGGAACCAGGAAGCAAACCTCGCGGATGTGCTACTGCTGAAATCCAAGATTTGCTTTCTATCAATCTATTTCTCAGGCTCCTCTGAGAGATGTCATGCAATTACTGAATTAATCCATTTTCGCAAATCAAAGTATCCAAAAGTGAAATATAGCAACTCTAACCAATTGAGCTAACCCCCCGGTTAGCTCAATTGGTTAGAGCCCCGGATTGTGTTGTGCGGGAGGTCGAGGGTTCGTTCCCCGGCCGGACCAATACTCATGGTCTTGAAATAACTGAGGAGAATTTGCTACCTTTCTATAATATCAAGAAATGGATAGATATTCTAGTCTTCTGGGAAAAGGACGAATAAACCGTAGGCCCCGTCTCCTGCAGGGTTAGGGGTAGGAGACGTTAATTTCCCACGCACGAGATTTCTGTGTGGTGGATGTCCTCCCCTAGGGTGGGATGGGCGGGTGTTGTTGTAAGAATGGCCCTGAAAAGCCCTATGAGGGAGTGGTCAATTAACGTATGTATGTATACCTGAGATCATGAAATTCCGTGTTACTTCTTGTGACCAAAAAATAACGAGCTGCTTCCAGGCAGGTGACAGTCATTTCCGCATACACTTTCCCTTTCGGGGTCAGCATGTGGCTTATGTTTGAGTGCCCCACCTTAAAATACAGAACTTATGGTTATAAACGCGATTACCTTGGTTTAGAAGGTAAACTATGGCCTGAGACTATTGATTTGTCATCGAGATATTTCCAAAACGGGACATGAATCGAAAGCTAGGAAAGTTATACATAATGAAAGCTGAATAGAAAAAATCTGGGTGGATCGTGGGATTTGATCGTCTAGGAAAGGGTAGTTCTGAAAGGACTTTCCACGGTAACAGCGACTAACTTTCCGACAACATGAGTGAAAATCATTGATTGGTCAGTCCTGTCGTGGTGGTGAGGACTTGAAAGCTCAAGTAGCGTTTGTTATTTTTGATTGGTCGGTCTAATCCCTTAAAAAGTGAGGTAGAGCGAGTAAAATGAGGACGCCCTGTTTGATATTTGGGTAGGTTTACGTTCACTCCAAGAAAAAAAGGTGATCTCTTATCAAGAGAGAATTAAATTGCCCTTATATTTCATAATCTGACGATACTCACTTCAGGCAATTCATTAGCAAAGACCCTATCCAAAAAGTCAGCTGCATCTTTTCCTTTGACCTCAAATTTCCCATAAGGAGTCAGGTCTATGATACCGACTTTACTCAGCACCAAGTCACATTCCCGTCCAACCGGCTCAAACCAGTTTGTTCGTCGAAAACTGGGTTTGAATCCAGGCTCATCCCCAGGGCGCGCCAACCAGTTCGGTTGCTCCCAGCCAGCGCGTTGCCCCATCTGCGCACCTCGCTGGCAAAGTCTCTGTGAAGAGGAACCAACAGACTGTACAGGACTTATAACTTTTTACGTTGCTCTTGCAAGTAATCTTACGCTTCAGTACATTTATAATTTCAGTTTTGTCAGTATACGCTTTGTTACATGACTAAAAAGGTGAAAATGTGCCAATATTGTTTTCAGAAAAGGCGCCATTTGTATACCAACGAATACCACCGGCGTAAAACAACAAAACCTTAAGTGTATGCGATGTAGCAAAATAAACTTTTAACGATGAAATCAAAATTGTTTAAGGAAAGTCAATCGTCGACAAATCGAGCTGACTTAAACGCAAGCTTCTAACAATTTGACTCTAGGTTTGCTTAAAGACGACTCTAAGTGAGCAATATTTTTAAATGTCTGAAAAATGTCTTTAAAATGTCTTCAAAAATGGTGTTAGCAGGAGCCCATTACCCGGAGCTTCCATTTTCCATACTGACCCTCTGAGCCAACCCTGTCCCGTATCTTTCTATTTTTAAAAGCACCTCCAATGGCGGTTTTCGCGGGTGTTTTTATAATATCCAATCATAAGAGAGCTGTCGTCTCTATTGTGTTACTTCTCTATTGCGTCACATGCAGGCTGCACGAAATTATTTCAATAATGGAGGAAAGCGCGGAAAGATTAAAGAACCCCCTCAGATATCTCAGTTCTAAAAATAAAAAGATACGGGACAGGGTTGACTCAAGGGTACAACTCAGATGGAAGCTCCGGGTAATGGGCTCCTGGTGTTTGATAACTTTAGCTTTGAGTTTTCCCCTTTTTTCACCCTCTAGTTTCTAATAAACACTTCTTCTCTCTCGCATGATGAAACGTTTGAAGGCTAAACATCGTCATCCTCACAGGCTGGCTAATTTCTGGTCAAAGTTCAGTTACCTTGTATATCCCACTAATCTTCACGGGGCGCCCAGCCCACCTCTCTAACTTAGGATGCATCATCTGATTATTAAAACCGTACGTCTCTCGACACTTTGCCAAAACGTATTCCCTAGTAGCCCAGTTACCATAGCGACCGGGCTCGCATTCAATGAGGTCGAACGGCGGTTCTCCATCGACCATCCAATCAGAGAGGTACTTACCGATGCCACCTGAGGAAAGAATAAAAAATAAAAGCAAAGAAACGGGAAGTGAAAAATGAAAACACAAGGTTTAATGGATTGGGTCACGCATGCATAGGTTACAAAATTTAACGCAAAAACCAACAGGTTATACTATAATATTTATACAGTAATAAACCCCAACAATGGCTGAAGATAGTTGAAAGTATCAATGCAAGTGCACTTTAGTTTGCTTTACGCCGGCAAACACGTCATTTCTCTGAGTTTGAACCATATGGTTTGCTTCTGCTGTCAATTCTGGCTGTCAATTAAGGCAACAAATAACGAAATGGAGTGTTTTCTTTAAAACTTGGAGCTATCATAGAGTTCAATTTTAATGCGCATAGAGTTCAATTTTAATGCGCTATATAAGAACTTATTATTAAATCATGATTTTGAACGGTGCAATTATGTTTCACACGGTGATGTTATTTTATCTTTTTAATCTCCTTTGCCGATTGTCATTTACCTGCGAGACCGATCCCGTAACCCGTCCCGAGAGCTAGCCACATATTAGGTACCTCTGGATCGGGACCAAGCAAGGGAATGGCGTCGGGCGCGTAAGTTATAGGCCCTGAAACGCTACTTATTATTTCGGCATTGGCGAGCACTGGTGTTCTCTTCATTGAGTTGGTTATGTAATCACTGATGCGGTCTATATCACTTTCAAATAACTCCTTTCCAAATCCCTCAGGGACAGAGTCCCACCTTTGAGAAACAGACAAAATAAATAAATAAGGTTTTTTGCAATAGTTTTGCCTGGGAATTTTAGATAATTGTCAGATTAAACACGAGCTAGCTTGTTTGGTTCTCACCACCCTTCCTCCATTTTCATTTCGTCTGCGCTTTCATAGGGACCAAACAGAATGCCTTGCTTTTCCTGACGAGAGTAAACTGAACCTTCTAGGTCCCTCATGAAAGGAAGCTCCTTCTTCAAACTTGCCACTTCAGGGATCGACCCCGTCACGAGAAACTGGTGATGAACCACACCTAAAGAAAGTTCGGCTCCTACCATGCAACCAATCTCTCTGCCCCAAAAACCTGGAAACAAAAGGACGATGTTGCTTAACAGCGTGACTATAAATGTCAAAGAAAACAGATTAACCTAAAATTTTCAGTGACGCAGATAATTACCTGCTGCATTAACAACATGTTTAGCTCTTATTGTGCCGTGCGGTGTTGTCACGTCCCATTTACCATCAGATCTGAAGTTCAATCCTGTGACTGGGGCTGGCATGTATATTTCGGCCCCGTACATCCGCGCCCCTTTCGCGAGGGCCTGTGTCAAGGAATACGGATCAATGTAGCCATCCTCTGAAAAGTAAATTTTCAAACTTTCTGTCGTGTATTAAATTTATATGCAAGGAATTGAAAATATTGATTGGTTCCTGAATAGTCTTCCGGGAAATATCCGACTGTATTTCCTTTATTTCCGTTTTCTTGCGTACCTTTTAATGACCAGATGCAAGAAACAATGTTCATCCTCTCCTACCCTTTGTTACATTTTCGCGACTTTAATACCCACCGGGGAAGTACAAAGCTCCTAAGACATCGTCGACATTCAGAAGAGGATGCAATTGAGCTACTTCCTCTGTCGTGATTAATCTTTGTGGTGCCTTCATCCAACCGTGCCTTTGCATCTGATACTTTGCCTCTTCCAGTCTCTCCGGCGTTGTACAAATCCTAATGCTGCCGCACATGTGAAACCCGACGTCCTGTATAAAAATGCGTTTAATTGAGAACTAAGTTTAATAGTCAGAGAAGTGGAGTCTGCACGTCGACCCAATCATATGCGTTTGTCTTAGCTAAGACAGTTCACTCTCACTGTATCTTTACCCAATAAAATGAATACCGGTGGAATATTAGGTAGGCCCGATAAAATATTGGGAATTGCAGATCTGCGAAGCACTAATATCAGCTTCCCGCTAAGAAGTGATCTTCACAAATATCATTCTGTTATATTTTGTGAAACCTATGCCCCTTTACCACTTTTATTCAGCATTGCCTAAATGAGAGGGTGTTGCTTTGCACTTCAGCCGTGGCATATTGTAATGGAATGAAACAGGCGTTACGAAAGGGATAACACAGTGAATCATCTGCTGCAAGAAAGACAAAGAGAAGATCGTACCTACGAACCTGCGTTCCCCGTAAGACCTTCTCCCTAGGTTGACAAAACCTTAACGCAACACACGAGGTACACATAGCGCTATTGTTACGAGACTATATCTGATAAGTCAAAGTTAACCTAAGACAGATTATCATCGGGATAAGGCCTCTGTGGAGAATTCAGTCTTTCTGCTGAGTCTTCTCTCGATGTGACATTTGAAAATAAAGGAATTCTAAGTGTTCCCATGATCAGTCTAACCTGTCCAGTTTCCTGTCCTAGCTGTTTGTACAAGGACATGCTATGATGAGTTAGAGGCTTCATGTTTACCACCGGATTATAGTGAGACGTAACACCAGCCTGGAAATAAAAAAAAAGAAAACTTAGGCTACAAACAAACCTCTCACTTTGTTGCTTTTATTTAAAGCACCGTCGACGGGGCGTTTAATTACGGTCGCTTGAAATGAGTGTCGCTTCTAGCTGAGGAATATGAAAGACGAAGCGTTTCCTATTTGCAAACAAATTTTTAATTCAACGGCGATTAATAACTCGTGTCAACGTCTCTTTTTTTAGCGAACCAGTACTTCAAGATTAGTTAGCCTCATTTTGACATATTGTTTCGTGGATTTCCTTTTCTACTCCAATAAATTCTGTCCTTACGCAACCATCTTGAGAACTTAATGCTTACAAATGGCATTTTCTTTCTCTCTTAGACATTACCGAGTGCCAAGTTGAGCCAGCTGTGAGTTCTGACTTCTCCAGTAAGATCACGTCTTTCATTCCAGCTTTGGCCAAGTGATAAGCAATACTAGTGCCTAGGACTCCCCCGCCGATAATAACAGCCTCAACATCCTCTTTCAGTTGTTTACTCAGCTTTTGTTCACTACAATGCAAGAATAAGGTAAAGTCCAATACATAAGCATCCGGTATATCTCATAATTCAGGCGTATTCCAAAATTAATTAAGTCTGTATGATGACATAAATCATTGACGAAGTGAAGAATATTCCCTGCCGAATAGCTGAATACCTACATGTTTATATCCTAACCTTTCTCGCCCACCAGCAGGAATAAAATTATGGCTTGGATTAACATATTTTCGCCGGAAGCCTGACGTAAGTAGTAGTAGTAGTAGTAGTAGTAGTAGTAGTAGTAGTAGTAGTAGTAGTAGCAGTAGTAGTAAAACTTTATTAAAAGTGTCAAGAGCCGTCTAGCTAGGGAAAAATCCCTTACTAATTTGGGGACACTAAAAATGAAAAAAGATTAGGAGCTACAGCAGTATATATATTAAAACTAGGAGAAAATCTATGGTTAACTAGTTACGGGATTTGTAATAAAAATACACAAAATTCAAGAGGAGCAGAGGCTACAGCGAGTGCAGCCATCATCCACGAGCTCACTTATACTGAGTTGGCGTATCTTGCCTTTGAACGACTTGAGGGTCTCGACCTCCCTTATACTCTTGGGTAATTTTTTCCATAGCCTGGGCCCTAGAAATCTAATAGAGTGTTTGCCATAAGTGACAGTTTCATACCTGGGTATTGAGAAATCGGCTTGCCTCAAATTGTAATTACTATTGTGTACTTTAAAGATGTTGCTTATATATGCAGGACACAGTATATGCTTTGCTTTGTACATGAGGATGCACAGGTCCTGTAAGCGCCTATTTAGTAGAGTGGGCAAATCACACCCTACCCTGTGAGCAGAAGAAAAGAAGAAAAGGCTCTAGCTGCTCGCAGGGTATTCAAAGCAACAACAGGATGTCGGCAGAGCCTTTTCCCTTGGAGGGTTAAGAAGAAAAGAAGAAGAAAAGAAGAAGAAAAGAAGAAGAAAAGAAGAAGAAAAGAAGAAGAAAAGAAGAAGAAAAGAAGAAGAAAAGAAGAAGAAAAGAAGAAGAAAAGAAGAAAAAGCTCTGCTTGCAGGGTAGTCACACCCAAGTACCACTGACATATTCTACGATAGCAATCACGTGCATCGTTACAAAAGTGAGCTGAGGTCAAGCGGTTTTGAAGCTTTAGATTTGTCTGCCCGTTATCTTTTTGTTCTCTTATCATGATCATTAATCATTCGAGTGATTCTCATGCGAGCTATTCAGCTGGATGGGTCGATTAGCTTGCTCAACCGTGAACGAAATGCATTCACTTTGCGAACTCCAACAATATTCATACATTTGCAACCATTTTACTCGCACCATTGATGACTTTATATACCACAGAAGCTCATGTTAAAAAATTATCTTGCATTCGTTTAGATTTTCAACTTACTTTATTAGGTTTCCATGCCAAATGAAAATAAATCACGCAATGGATTAAATACCAGTCTGTTTTTCCGAGACACGCGGTATCGCTGTCAACCGGTTTTGTGCAGCCTTCGTGCGGATCGTTCGACTCTTCTAAAGGTTCTGAAGTATCCCCATCGCTGTCATATAAGTTTAAGGCATTCGAGTCACTCTCTTCTGAAAAAACATCGTCCGAGCTGCCTTATCTATTCTATGGAGGAAACTGTGTTGCGCAATATTTTAGTTCCACCGCTTACGTCACGACTCCTCGGTATTGTTTTCACCAGAAGTGGAATTTCAGTTAAAAATGCCGATTTCTCCTTAAAAGAAGTCGAATTGGGAAAAACGAATTGCAAATTCGTATTCTAAACCACTTTTTACATAGTGTAAGAAAAACATGTATTTTTGGGTTTACATGCCCTTTAAAATATTTGTTTATGTAAAGTTAAGCTTACGTTCATAATTAAACCATCTGCTATAAGTTACAGTTTTTATTAGATAGGGATCTTCTTATAAAAGCTCAGTAGAACTTGCTAAGATCTCCAGCCATAATATTATAGCTTATTTTAGCAGGCTTATAATTAAAGCTATGTAATTCAATGACAAATAAAAAGCATAGCGTGACAAAGCGTGACAAACAATTCTAGAATAAGCTTTGATTACTTGGGGTATCCGCGAAAATAAGTTCCTACTACGTGTCGCATGGAATATGGAAACTTGTTCGTGCTTTCCGTCTAAAAACACATAGGAACACTAGTTCTGCAGGATTTACGTAAGTGTTCTCCCAAAGTTGTTTATGCCAAGGGAAACTCGTATTATCTTCTATATCTTGTATCACGTATGATTTAGCTACCATTATGTATAAAAGAACCTTGAATCAAGCAATAAAGTAGATTCAGTTGATTGTAAAGCAGTTGAGTGTCCTCCACCCAGTGTGTGAGCTCGCGGTATACCCAACGTTTGCCTAAGCATCGAAACAGCTCGACGCTAATCGAAATTATATGACATATTGTTTAATAACGTAGCCAATATTGTATACGGTTTGTGCTGCATCCTATCGAAAAATTAAATATTGCCGTTAGTTTACTAAGGGTTACTAAGGCCAGATGGACTTGTAATCAACCTCTTCTAATGCTTTGCTGGCCCTTAAACGTGGCTGTTACGTGACCGCTTATGGAAATTCAACCGAACTTCATTTTCTAATCTCCTACGGCATTAGACTGTTTTACCTCGAGTCTTGAGAAGAAGAGTTCAAGCCAAATCGACCAGTCGACAAAACTCTTGAGTCAGCTTTCCTAAATTTTTCTCTCAACGCGGCACGATATATCGGGGTCCAAGTCGAACGCGATCGTAACAAGCTTGACATGATGAACAAGACAACTAAGACACATTCACCTCAGGAAGTTAAATATTGCACATCTTTGTCGATCTTTGAATTCAACTGAACAACGTAGCCTGTGCTCAAGGGAATAAAATTATATATAGCTGGCTAGACTGTCTTTGAAAGTCAACAATTGTGCATCAACTGTGACAATCCCTGTCAAACCGGTTTTTTTTTTTCCTGCATGCAAGGCTTAAGTCACACAAACGAGTACATCAAGAATAGTTAATTTTCACTGGGTACCGTTTCTCAGAATTCTTCTATCAAAAAATGACTTGAAACTAATGTATAGCAGTGTATCTGCAACGTTAAACGATCTTCAGCAGTTGTATTTTGAAAGATATGAGTTGCCTAAAGATATCGGTACCATGGCAATATCTTAAGAGCCACCAACCATAAATATCTATGGAGAGGCTGTCTGCCATATATATCATCATCTTGAAGCTTTATTCTTCTAGTTAATTTCCTCCAATTATCTATATTGCCCCACGCGCGGCGTCTGGGTGAAAAATCATCAAACAATGCCAACCGTACAAAAACATTACTAAGAAATGTAATTAATGTCTTTTTGAAAAATTCACGATATGCAAAAAGGAACTTTGCAGTCTAAACAAGCGAAATGGGCTAGCAAGTTCATGCCCCCATAGAAACAGATACCTCCCAAGAACTTCATAATAAAGTAACAATCTCCGATTCTCGGATAGGGACGAATAACTGGAGGTCCCTCCTCCAGCAGGGTTGGGGTAGGAGACGTTAATTTCCCACACACGAGATTACTGTTTGATGGAATATCCTTTCCTGGGGTGGGATGGGTGGGAAGGTGAGATCGATAGACTCAGGTGGCTGCCAGAGGCGCCTGATATGCTGACGTCTGTTCTCAACCTTACACTGCGCCCGTATTTCAGCCTCTGGGCTGAAAGTGGTCAGATATAAACTATATTCATATTCATATATTCGATTATACATACCAGTCACCTGACTTATATGGAAAAGAAGCGTTGTTTTCATATCTCCTAGCAACCGTATTCCAGCTTTTACAGCCAGTCATTGTAATTTACCGGTCAATCGTTGAAATTACCTGATGGGTGTGGTCATAGTTTCGTCCCTACGAAACAGAGCTGTCGTAATAAAACGATGAACTACCTCTAAAGTCTTGAACTAGTTTGTTATAATTACCAATGCTCCTCCAAGAGTTGAGCACTCTTTGAAATACATTCAAATCAAGTGCTTAACGCACGAAACTCAGAGTTGCAGCGAATCATGTGTGTTTCCTTCTAGTCACTTAATATGATATATATATATATATATATATAACTAACTGCAGACAGTACTGTTTCGGCCTTCTGGGCCTCATCAGTGCAGTGCTAACGCTAGGATGGGGGAGAACCGAGACGGTCACCCCAAACGACCCAACCTTTGTGGTATCGTCTATATATATATATTTATAAATCAAGATAGACGTCATCTTAAAGCTTTATCCTAGTTGTTTAAGTCCTCAAAGTTTCTTTCTTGGCCCGCCATAAGAAGTGCGTCAATGTTGAAGAGAGTTCGGACTATCGTGACATTAAATGTGATGCGATCCGTTGACGGCTGTCACGCAAGAGGTCATCACATCTCGCACCCTCTCAGACATATCAAGCTTGACTTTATCGATCAGTGGGAGCTTTCCTCCATAGACGGGTAACTTTAACAGGTATCATCATTTTATCGTGTTCCTTGCACCAAATTCTTCTCGCCCCAAATTGTGTGTAACGTACAATTCTCGCTTGAAGAAACCAAAGGAGGACTAGAGCATTGAAGGCAAGCTATAGCCCGGCAAGACTACTGAAATGATGCCTTCTCCGTTTTCTAGAAATTTCATCATCCTCGTCATCTGGGTTGAATTACATTTTACAGAAATCTACTGGAAATAGAGATAAGAGAAGAGCTAGTTGGCAGACATTTCACCCTTGGAGCTTCAAACCACCCCCTTCCTAAAAAAAACAATAACGAAACACGAAACAAAACAAAACAAAACAAAACAGAAGAAACAAACAAACAAAAAACAGGGTAGATCTGAGTATATTTAAGATTTCTATTCCTTTTTCTCGGTTTCTAAGACTTCGTCGTTTATGTAGTGATGACTCTGATTTCCACCACAAATCAGAGTCAATGTGCCAGTTTTTCGATAAACATGGTTACCCTGTTTCTGTCGTTCAAGCGGGTTACCACCGCGCCCAACTTATTGATCGACATTCAGCACTAAAAACGTCGCATAAGGAAGATTCCGACTGCATTCCATTCGCTCTCACGTTTCACCCTCACAACCACTCAGTTAAATCCATCATTTTAAAAACTTTAAATTACTTCAAAACGATCCAGAGACAAGCACTATCTTTTCGCAGCCTCCACTCATTTCATTCAAACGCGACAAAAACATGGGCAATCTTTTGGTCAGAAGTTCTTTTCAGACTAATGACCAACCAGGCACTTTTAAATGCGCTCGTGCACGATGCAAAACGCGTCCTTTCATTCACAACACTGATAAAAAATCGGGACCTAAACGATCCATTAAGGTCATCGATCACTTCACGTGCACCTCCGCCAATGTAATCTATTGCATAACTTGCACTTATTGCTAAAAGATATACATCGGCGAAACAGGCAGAAGACTAGGTGACCGATTCCGAGAACACCTTCTAGACGTGGAAAGGAATGACAAGGACACATCTAAATCAGTCGCTAGTCATTTTAATTTACCTAATAAATTGGCCATCGTAACGATTACAAACATATGGCAATCTGCGGTCTTTCCTTACACTTGGGTAGCACGGAAAGCCGTAAAAATTTTGAACAAAAGCTCATCTTTCAAACCGGCAGTCTAAATCCCACAGGGATCAACGAACGCTTTTCATTCCACTAATTTATTCTTGTTTTTCTCGTTGCCATGTTCCTTCCAATAACGTAGCTCCATTTTCTGCTTTTAAAAGCACACACAACCCACAATTCTTCTATTCGCTCCGACGAAGGGCTAACGCTCGAAACATCAGCTTTTGTAATCGTTACGATGGACAATTTACCATTTCAACTTTGTTGATATATCCAAATTATTGAGTAATACATAAAAGGCATGTCTGAAAACATCTCGCGCATCTTACTACCCTTTAATATCCGCGTCGCCCACAAACCCATCACCACACTACGTCAGTTACTAACCAACGTTAAAGACAAAGACGAACCGAGGAACAGCCAGGGAACGATTTATAAGATCAATTGTTCCGACTGCCAAGCCTCCTACATCGGTGAGACTGGCAGAAACCTCACAACAAGACTGACTGAACACAGACGGGCGACGAGGAAAGGTGATGTCAGCAATCACATTGCTGAACACCATCGACTTACCAACCACAACATTGACTGGGACTCTGCGCAATGCCTAACCTACAGCACTGACTATTTTCAACGACTGACTCTGGAAAGCTGGTTTACTAACTTAGAACAGACTCCCCTAAACAGATGTCAACAGCTACCCGCTCCATACAAACGACTCATTCACGACATAAACATCACAAACGACCGAAAAAGAACGACCTAACTTTACTGACAGATCGAAACAGACCAATCACGACCGACTTACGTCACTTGAGTCTTACAGCCAATAACATCACGGCAAAACCAACCGATCATTTCACACGAACTGGAATAAGAACATTCTACTGACAACAATCATTCACTTGACTCTGATGATGACTTCCGCACAGGTTGTCGAAACGTCAGTCACTACCACCGACAACAGTCCTTCTCAGGACTACACTCACCCGGACAATCAGACTACACCTTCACGAGTCTATTTATGTTGCACTCAGGACGCAAGGCTTTATATGCTAGACTGGCCTTTAATGAATAAATCAAAGACTAAAATCTTGAACAAAAGCTCATCTTTGAAACCGGCAGTCTAAATCCCACAGGGATCACGGAACGCTTTTCATTCCACTAATTTATTCGTGTTTTTCTCGTTGCCATGCTCCATCAATAACTTAGCTCCATTTTCTGCCTTTGAAAGCACACACAACCCACAATTCCTCTATTCGCTCCGACGAAGGGCTAACGCTCGAAACGTCAGCTTTTGTAATCGTTGCGGTAGCCAATTTACCATTTCAACTTTGTTGATATATCCAAATTATTTCGTTTACCCCCACCGACGCAGCCCAAACAATTTCTTTAGAAACCATCAGCCTTTAAAATCTAACAAACCAAGCAAGATCATTACATCAAAGAGAGCGAGAATACCATATCATTCTTACACTGTTCGATCGTTTATGTAATCCGATTTATTACTTTAGACCGCTAAGAACTTTAGTAACATTCTGCCATTTCATTCCTTATCCCTCTTGTTGGAATGCCTGGCCTCTGTTTTTTTTCCTCCAAAGGTGTGCGTTTTCCTTTGAAGTTTACTCGTGACCTTGTATGGATTCAAAGTTCCGTCATTTCGGAAAAGACAAAAGGGCCACCAGTTTATGCAAATTGCGCATCGGTCTCAACTGTCTCACTGATAAGGGCTATGAAAAATAAAGTAGTGTTTAAAAATCCTCTATCAGCTTAACGGGTCAACCAGAATGCTACCCGCTGTACGTCGAAGAATAACTTCAAGAGTTAGCCTGTATAATGTGATTCCACACATCGGAGCAACTATCCATCATTTTGAAAACTATCACGATAATGTTTGGCTCATCTTGCAACAGATCAAGGAAATGGAAAAGGAAGTTTCACAGCAGACTGTGCGAAAGTTAACCCTAACCAAGAATTGCATTGTCTTGCACTGATTACGGAGCAAAGGGAAGAAGACGACATTGTGATTTCTTTAGACGACTGTATGGAAAACGAGAAATCCTATTTTTTTCCACGTTCCACTGATCCAGTCCAAGCGACACTGAAGTGGAAATTAGCATTGCCGGCGCCGCTCAAAATCCCAAATTTCGTTATTCTCCATCGCCGGGACCAAGAGTCGTTATCTGAAGGCGAATCTTCGGGACCTGTGTCATCTTCGAAAGCAGCGTTAGGTGACTCTATATTTCAGTAAATTCATTCAGCACTCAAGAGTCTGCTGGGTGGGGGGGGGGGGGGGGGGAGACAAGTTGGGAAACGAGACATGATAAGAAAAGACAAATCTGCATGAAACGAAACCACTTTTTCAATGATAGATGGCTAAGTTTTAAGTTTGTATACATTTTCTCAGATCTGAAAACTAACACCACGTCGCGTAGAAGTGATACAGAACTTATCCAAAAAAGTTTAGATTAAATTAAGATGTTTTAACTTATAAGAGAAAACGGTGGAAAATTAACATGGCTCTGATGTTTTTATCCCTCAGGAATAAAAATTAATCCTCAAACACAACTCCTTTAACTGAAGAATAATTCTTTTAATCATAGTTTTGTCTTGTTTGTTTACTTGAGGCGAAAAAACTAAAATTATCAAACTATCACATTCCACACTCGTAGTTCACAATTCAGGGGGAATCAATGATTTAGAATGCAACGGCGTATGTATCTTTAGCAGCAAGAAAATTTCCTTGAGGCGGTGACAAGTTTCGAAAATGGTCACGCATAGGTCCTCAGTCAATCGTAAATTCCTTGTGGTCTGTTTTATGGATAACTTATGACGATGTGGCTGACCAGCTAACATAGAAAACCCCATACAAAGAACAAACTATAACTGCGGGGAAAGGAATACGAAATACCCTAATTTACAATTTCTTTTGAAATCAATAATGAAATGACATCGCTATAGTAAAATTTGTGATATTTCCAGGTTTGCCAGTCGCATCAAGATCTGAGAGACATTCATACAGTCATACAATCGTACACCTCTTTACTTATTTTCTTTCGATCTATAAATATCTTCATTTGATAATCTCCCGAATTTTCATCATCCATCTATTTACTTGTCTATATTGAAAGAGAAAACATACAAAAAAATCTAACGGGTCGAGCTGAAAGGTCATACAAAGATTGCTCCATTGCTTCAAAAAATCTCACAAAAAAGACTCCTAACATCTAACCTGCTAATAATCAGTCAGCTTCAGTGCTGTTACAATGGTAACAATTGAAGTGAAACTATATCGTGAGCGCCAGTTGTTTCCTTTACTTTCTGACACGGCCACAAGGCTACTTCTGCTTGTTTTGAAAAACCACACGTCACCTCGATATACCAAAGTCGACTTTACTACAGAATCTACGCGCCAGAAGTATTTGGTCCGAGGCTCCAGAGTTGTCCTCAGATGTAGTACATTCCCACCATCTACAACCGATCCAAGGTACTCGGGCGAGTAAAGTGAAGCGCTGTTAACCCTCTCCTTATCAGTTCCAAAATAAACACGATGAACAGACGTTCCGTATCCATTCAGCCACATAAGAGTGTCCCTCCGATCTGGTCTTATCTTCACACTATTGTCAGGGGGGACAGGCGTACTAGCTTTGAATAGCTGCCGTCCCGGTATCCAGTAGTTTGTCAACTCGGGGTGATAGCTGTACGGTCCAACATTGTGCCCTATGTACGTGGAATTGGATAAAGGCCGAAAGTCGAAGTTATCCGGATCGACCAGTTGATCTCTAACATTTCCAATTACGTTGAACTTCACAACACTCCCGGCCAAAGGGTACAACTCTCCTCCGTGTTTGCCACCGTTTGCCTTATCAGCTGCGTTAAACATGACTACAGTTCCGTTGTTGATCGGCACAGGGTTTTCGCGAACATAACGTAAAACACACAAGGAACATTTATCACCTTGGTGGTCACCGTCTTTTTCGTTTCTTTTATCAAACACAAGGTTCTGCTGCACTGTGTGATTGTCTCCTTTTACCATCATACCGTTACATTTCCATACCACATTACTGTGCATTGTTCCATTACGTCCAACCGGCAGAGGGGGTTGTCCGTCAAATCTCACACCGTACTTAACACTAGAATGCACCCAGTTTTGCTGCAGAATTGCATGCGTTTGCGATTTGATTTGTAATTGAACGTGGCTGCCGTCATGCTGAAAGGTTATCAAAAAACAAAGTGAATGAATGCCGAAAGGTAGTATAGACTCGAAATTCATCCATCCTTGCCTTATGACAAATAGGGGACTCAACTCAAGAGCTTCAAGATTGCAGAATTGCATAAAAGGGGTTTATGTTTCCAAATCACGACAGCGACTATCGCCCTCGGCGATCGCAGATCCTGCCTAATGAAAACCAAAATTTTGACCACGGCTAATGGCTTTGTGAAACAAGTTTCAAGTACAGTGAAAATACGACGTTCTGCACACGTCAAAAGTATCCAGCTGCTTAGAATTTGAATGAAATTAATCGTTTCTTAAAATACTTATTAGACTTCTTTCATCGGAATAAAATGTCTTAAGGACCAATACCAATTAAAGCTAGTTTATTGTGGCGTCAAACTCAAACCACAGGTGACGCCAGTTTCGAAAATGCAACCCCTCCTATATATGGTGGTAGTGGGCGAGCGCGGTTACTTCGAATTCCGAGCCACCCCCTCCCCCCTTGAATATAGACAGGTGATAGAGATAATGATCTCGTTCTCTATGACGATCTGAATTTCACAACGAAAATACTTCTGGCCAAGAAAAGAGGAGTAGTTACCTGTATAATACCCCAGCATTGATGGTGCAAATGATTAAGCCGCACTGTGGGCCGCAGACCAGGTCTTATGCCACTGCTGGCTCCGTTGTACCGCAAGGTGTTTCTCACAAAAATGTCGCCAATCCCATTAGAAATAACTGTGCCTAGCCCTCCACTCCTGTAAACCATGTTTGCTGCAGTCCAGTCGTTGTACTCGAACAAGTTGTTTTCCAGAGTCACATCCAAACCGCTAAACTCTAAGGCAGCACCATCGGTACCGAAGAAAGTGTTGTTGAAAACCGTCAAAGTATTTAAAGTAATTTTCTTTGTATTCGCGTTCATTTTAGTCCATTCAGCTGGAGCAGTGTCGCCAAGCATTCGTCGCGTATACGACGGGTAGTTGAAGATGATTGAGTGGAAAGTCAAGTTATTCACTGTATTCTCTTCATCTATTGTTGAGGCCCACAGCGTTGTTCCAAAGAACTTCAGCTTTTGGAAAACCACGTGACTACAATTGGTAATGTTAAATGCGTACGTCATCACTTTACCTCTGATGTCACGTCCCTCAGGGGATTTACCATCTGCCGTCATTACAAATACTGTTCTAGAGGCTTTGTCGTAAAACCACTCCTCGGGTTGGTCAAGAAATTCCAGCTTGTCTTCAAGAAAATATTGATTGGCTCCAGGAATGAACTTGATGCGACCAAATGTGTCCCTGTAAGTGAATGATGCATTCCCGGGATTGTGACTTTGCACTACGGCTGTGAAGGTATTAAAACTCCCAATGTTAAGAACTGCCATAGCACCCGTCGCGTTGAGGCCGCTTCCGGCCAAGTCCTTTGAGCCATCATCCACCATAACACCTCGTGTGGACAAGGTGGACGACTTCGCCCAGTAGCTGGCGTTGAATACCGTTTTGTTGGACCACAGTGCGTTTGGCCAGCGAGCATTTGTCATCATCTCACCATCGATAAATAACTGCCAGATCTCTTGGTCTACGACAGCCTTAAAAGCGCCACTGTCATCTTTCACCCACCCTCCCTTAGGCTGTAGTTGAACGGTCCCATCGATGATGGGATATTCGTCCTCGATTCCACTTATGATAATTGGTTTTTCAGGGGTACCGTGTTTGTTCGTGACAGTCACGCGCTCGTGGTAACCCCCTCTGGGAATAATGCATTCATCTCCCGGGGCAGTAAGCTGGTCAACACATGATTGAATGGTTGTAAATTTAGACCGAATGGTGGTAAATGTGAAAGAACCTCCGTAAGAGCAGCCAATAAACAGACTACTCATACAGATAAAAAATAGTAACGAATTCTGACTTGTATAACGGGCCATGTTTTCCTGTAAGAAAACGAAAATATTGGACTGTAGTGCAATCATATAAAGTTACTTAACAACAATTGTGAGCATTCCCTTTTAACAGTTTTACTATAAAAATTAATCATCTGGCTTGGTAAAACAAATTTTTTGAAAAGGGAGGGATATACAACGTTTTTACCTCTAAAATCGCTTAAAATTATCTCAGTGAAAAGCCTGTTTTGACCAAACTCCTGGATACTTGGTAAAAGTAATCACCGAACAGAGTCAGTGTAATGCCGAATTACGACTCATTGTGCAATTGTGCTCATGGTTACATCATCATCACGTTTCAAAATCAGTATAAATGCCTAAACAAGATATACACTTCTGAGTAGATATCTCCCTCGTCAAACCAACTCTCTAAGGAATAAAATCGAATCGGTTTTTTTCTCAATTAGAGAATGATTCCTCGATTTTGTTCTAACATGGCCATCGCTCCTTCTTACACAATGTAAAGAGAAGTTACCCGCAGAAAATGAAAATAAAACACTCATCACTGATTAAAAGCTTTAGTTTCTAAATGGCCATGTACCCTAATGTAAATATCTATCCATATTTTGAAATCTTGTGATAAGATGCAGATCCGTGTTGTGTGACATCTGAAGAGGTACTGCCGTATCAAAAGCCTACGTCGATTTTCCCTGGAAAGAAAGCTCCCATCGAGAATGGTCGACCTGGATTACAGATTCTTACCTCTGTATCATTGTTCGTCAATAGGGTCAACGATGGAACCGGTCATGAATGATGAACTGTCGCCTAAGTTCCATGCCCGTCCAGAGGTCTGAGAATGAGTGGGTCCGAATCGGTAACCAGGGTCACGCGGTAATGAACGATTTCATCACTGTTTCAGGGAATAATTCGAACCATTGTACAAGTGCATGTATGTGCAAATTGTCTGCTACTGACATTTTTTTTCCTCTTTTTGTGATTCATCAGTTAAAAGCTGAGTTGGATCAGACCTATAAAATAAGCTGCAATCTGCTTTTTTGTTTAAAAAAGCTAGCCACCTTTGGGGATAAAGCACTGAATCAAAAGCATTACCTTATGCACAAGTGAGCACTGGAGTAGTGGGATATAGAAAAGAGAGTGAGAACAGAACAAGGAGCAAGATGCTGATTGAAAATTCCAGTTTGTGTCAATATACCATAACACAAAATTTAAATTCATGAGCAAATTTGACTCCATACTAAGTCTCAAACTACAAACACATTCAATTTCTTGCTGTTCACCCTGGGTTTCTATTAGACTCAAAGCCACCTACAACAGTTTAACTTGAAAAAAAATTTTCTCCAGTCATCAAACCCTAGCACTCTAAGTTTCTGATAAATAGCTATTTGAAGTAAGTGTAAAGGTACTCAGAAAATAGTATAATATTTATAGCTCTTGCTGCATTGTTTAAATATCGAGTTGCCCTAGTCCAGGCTTACAAAATGTCCTAATAATTAATAATTAAAAAACTACAGTAAAAAATGATGGATTATGGATGACAGCATAACAGCATGACTAAAATTTGATATCCATACTAGCTACATACAAGAGTTAAAAAACAACATATTTTGCCTTGTTATCATTCCCAAGTTATTCAAAGGAACCATAATGATAAAAGTGAATTTCTTTGGAATTCATTTCTAATCCAAAATTATTCTAACAAGTAAGACTTCAATGAGGATCAACAGCTTCAAGGCTTCTAAAAAGTAATGGTCTATACATGAAGCTTGAAGTAATGGCTCTTTCAGGAATTAATGAAGTAACCACTCTCTGTTTGATGGAAGACTATGTCATAACTGGTTATAATCACCCTGGGTGAGGGCAAAATAAAACTGGAGCTCTAATTTTCAATTTCAAGCAGTCACCCTGATAATAACCTGAGATATTATACTGAAGCTATAACTCTCCTTGCGCTTATTGAATGTTGCTGAAAAACCCTGTCTGCTTTATCTCAGGAATCACTCGACAATAGTCACTTTGCCTTTAGGAAATGATTGTTAATTAGAACAAAAATTATTGAAAATTCTGTTTGCATATGAAATGGTTCAAGTCAGGAGATAATGTGGGCCAATTCAAAATTTGTGAATGATTACACCTACGATTGTTCATTACTTAGAAGTTGCGATCTGCAGTTATTGATAAAAAAAAATTGACAGCCACAAAAAAGCATATCCTTGTTTACACCACCAATGAATTCATGTATGTAGGTGAAAACACAACCGCAGGGCTTGACACTAACGGTAGCCAACTAGCCACAAACTAGTAAAAATTCAGTTTTGGCTAGTGCTTTTCGATTTCCACTGGCCAGTTTGGCTAGTAAACAAAACTGAAATTGTTGTAACATCTAAGTTGTCACTAGTCACTGCATGGGCTAGTAAGTTAAAAAGTTAGTGTTGAGCCCTGAACCATGTGCATAACAGTCCATGATAAACTTCAAAAGACATACAGCTTTAAGAAACATCAAATGTAAAAGGATTAAAGGAACAGAGTGGAGCAGTTTTCAACTGACCATACACAGTAATCCTGAATTGTCTTGTTTTTACTTCACTTCACTCTCTGAATGGTCCAGATACCACTCACAATAGGCCATTTTACAGTTGTGTACTTAGTTGCCAAGCCTTTGATTCAGAGTGCGGCTGAAGGTGACCTTGTTGTGATAGAGACCTGTATCTACTTAGCATGATAACAAAGTGATTTACATTTGAAAGGCAGCAAGATTTTTATCATAACAAGGTCAACCCTAACCTCACTCCCACTCAAAGGCTTGGCAACCAAGCACCCAACTGTAAAATGGACTATTCTCTCATTGGAAACCTGAAGCATATCAAGACTGTTACATTTTTCATTATCTAATAAGCTAAGTTTTGGTCTTAAGATATTCAATTTCATAGTCCCCTGTTAGGGCTGCGCTTTCCTCTATGATTTCAACTCTGGTAAAAAACAGGCTTTAGAAGAAATTGGGTGCTGAATGATAAAATCCAAGACATGTGAGATGCTGAATCCAGCTACAGAACTTCTTAATTGTGTTTTGAATATTGCAAGGTACTATTTACGACATGGAAATGTTTTTTTGGAGTTGCACAACTATCAGAGGTCTTTGCTTTCCTGAAGATACGTTTTCTTGTAATTTGTTCCATCTCCTGGCAAAGCTGAACTTACAGTGGGCCAGATCCAAGCTAAATACCACCTCTCTCCAAAGACGTCTAAGAAATTTTGCTTCCAACCAAGGTCGTATTCTTTTTTTTTCTTCTTTCTCTCGTACGAAGTTTGACCGCGGGAAATAATTCCAATTTGAAAGAGCAGCAAGCCACTAAAGAGAATGAACGCAAAAATGGAGAGCCCCGTCATAAAGGAAACGAAAAATCCGTAAAGAGTTGTGTACCCTAACATCCACATTAGGATTGGAGTCACCATGGTAAGCACTGTTGCAAAACTGAAACTGCCAATTTCCGACGTCACATATTCATGATGAAAAACATTGGCATAAAGAGCTCCTAACCAAAGGTACAACGCTAGAAACATGTAATAGCGATAATTCCTGAAGCCAACACACTTCCCTGCGAAAACACAATGGTGATCTCGCTTCAAAACACATTCATTGCAGACTTGACAATGATGTGCTCTTGGAGGTGAATTCAGCTGACAGAAAGGACAATACGACCAACCGGGCTTCAATACAGACGGCATTCCCAGATTTTTTCCTGTTGTATCCGTTGTGATCAAAAAGAAAAAGTTGGCGAACACGTTCAACCACAAGAAAAACCCGGAAAACACGTGTAAATACCACCATGTAGAGAACGCTTCGTGGTAGAGCGGTAGCACAACAAAAAGTTCGAAGAGTGCTATCACCCAAAGCATAACGATCATGAATAAGAATGCTACATAATCGGAGGATTTCTGAGGAATGTACGCTTGCAACCAGCCTTTTTCCCTCTCCATTATCGCCACGGATGTACAAATAAATATAAATTTTCAACTCGACGCTCAGCTCAAGCGAGGGAAAAATTAACGCCCGGGCGTCCCCCGGGAAGAGTACTGAGGTATTCAGCGGACACGCGCCTAAGGCTAAATGTTCTATGTAAGTGTCACAGAAAACTCAACGATGGAATTGAAAAATGACGTAAAATGTTTCCCGCGCGAAATGTAACTATCACTAGTGAGACTATTGATGACTTACGTCCTGTAAAGTCCCACAACAGCCTGCTTTACGGGAAGATTCGTGCACAGTGATGTAGTTTATCTTTGTCCAATTATTGAAGAAAGAAAAGGACAACAAGCATGAGAGAATGGAAAATAATAATTGAATAATGGGATAATAAGAGATGAGATAAAATAAAATATGAGTAGTGTAGATGGGTCCAGATGCCGAATCTGCAACCCCTCTCATGGGAGGGGGATAAGATACGTGGGCATATAGAGAGGGGGAAGTAAATGCAATCATACAAAAGAAATAAGAATATATATAAAAAAATGCTTTGCGTTTTATTAGAATTTTTTCAATTATTTTCAATGTAAAAATTAATTGATGTGTTTTGTAACCACTGAATCCATCCTTCGGTAATCAGGCCACTTTTTCTGAGTATCATAGCCAAGAGTTCTCATAACAGGAGCAATTCTGTTGGTACGTTCCAATAAAGATGATGAAAGTCTTTCAGACCATTTGTACAGTGCTTTCAAGTTTACAGCTTCTTTCACTTGATCGGTTGACTTTTCAAGGCTGAAAATTATGAAACAAAGAAACAAGCGTAGGCATAGATACTATATAGGAAAAAGAAGAAAACTCTATGATTTTTTCTTTGGCCTTTAATTGCAACTCAGGAAGAGGGGCACACCTTCAGTCTTCCAGTAAAACTATGGCAAGCAACACTCCTGCCAGAGAGCTCTGATTCGTGTCCAATGGCCCCTTGGTCACTAAAACGCGAAAGGAATTTGAGTGGTACGCACGTACAATGATTAAGATAACAGCATTGGGAAGGCTTCGAATGCCTACTCACCCCCTCTCGCGATACCAAAATGAGCCGGGATCTGAACGAGTTCGCATAACTCAGGAAAAGTCGAATCTTCCTGCGCAATGATTCTTGCGTAATTAGTAACTTTTCACGGTTAGAATCGCAAGAGTCGAAAAGGATATCGAAAAAATGTATACGAGGATTTTCACGATTGCCTCAATCATCTACGTGCATGATTTCACTGACCTACACATTGCATGCAATATTCGGTGTTTTTGTCCGATCAAACAATGGCTGCTTTTTACCTTGATAGGATGACACCTCCTGATTTCCCTATCATAGTTTCATGATGGATCACCACGTCATTCCAAGGAACGTCCAAAAATTCTAGGACCATTTCCATGCTCTCAGCAGGGAACAGCACCAGATGTTCATAAGGAATTCTCAAACACCTTGAATGACCTAAAGCTACGCACTGAGCGTTCATCTCACCTGTGGCATCATTCCATGTTCGCAATAAAATTTCTGGTCGATGATTGTTGACGCCTCGAATAACAACTCCTCTCTCCATTATGGAGTGGACAACAGCGCGTCCGTCTCTTACCATGAAAACAAATTTGGATTTAGGAAATATTCTGGCTAGATAGCTAAGATTCCTGAAAGTTAAAGGATCCTTGTTGCACAGTCTTGGCGCGGGATCGCCATGTTTAGCAATGATTTCTCCTATGAGCGCGGCCACTGCGGAATCCAACAGCTCTTGAGTCACACCAGCTTCCTCTCTTCGTTGCTTTTCCCGCTCGCTGAAAAGGCTGAATATCTTTGGAATACCCATAAGGATTTTCGGTATCACCCTTGTCTCCTGCCCGCATCTGATTTTAGGATGCGCATCCAGCATGGCTCTCATGAGAGTGGTCCCACTTCGCGGAAAGCCACCGACGAAAATAAGAGGAGTAGAACGGTCCACGTGAAGTTGTAATGGAGGATGACCATTATCTACTGTTGATACTGTGTGGACGTCCTTGTTTTCTTCATGTTTACAGGACCTTGACAACAGCCTTAACAAGAAAATGGTCATGAGCGATGAAAGGCCGCACGCGACAGCGAGAAATTTCCAAAGTTTCCGTTGTGACAAGTACATGTTAGCAGTAATTCTAATATCAAACGTTTCGATGCCATAAACGTAATCTTAAGAAGTTTGCAACAGTGGATTTGAAAGCTTACCACTTTAGCACAGTATATTTTAATTAGTCGACCTTTGACAGTGTTGAAACGCCAGCGACTATGTTCCTTCTTCTCAAATGATTTCAATGGATTCTTTTTCAACAGGGTCAATGCATTGAAGCCGAACTGGTGGACGAGACAATGACAAGTTTCAAAACATGCGCTGAGTCTGGCTACACTTTCACCTGAAAGAAACGGTTCTGTGATTTCGATTCGTTCAAAATTTTCGATGGAATACACGCAAACTCAAGAGTTCCAGTTCAGATGATTTCAAAGGGAACCTTGCTACCGCAGCGGATTTCAGTTGGGTGACCTTTGGCAATGTTGAAATCTTCACGATTATTATCTGACTTCTCAAATTAATTAAATTTTCTTCGAGCGTCGTTCTTCAACAAAGCGCCGTCGTTTATAGGAAACCCGCGAACACCTGTCGCTACCCGATCCACGGCATCATTGAACCTTTAATTTGTTTTAAGACATTTGTGGTATATTTATAGGTTTCCGTAAATATCATTATACTTCCCAGCTGGATACACGTTGCCTTAAATTTGAAACCTCAGCTGTTGCTTGGTCACAAACTGAGAGCTGGTTTGCCAAGACAATAGGCAACAGGTAAAGACATTGAACACAACCAAAACATACAAATAACTACACTTGCACCCGCAGACTTAATTTTATTGGCCAATCTCTTCACCTCTCAAGTGAAACAGGCCACATGATTTTAAGCCAATGTCGGTGCACTTCACACCAGTGGAATCACGTGTTCTAATTGGTGCCTTTGAGTATCGCTCCCGGTCCCCCAGCCAATTTCTTGACACAGTCACATACAATAGCTTTGACAAAGCAGTTTAATCTACAAGTACTAAAATTATTATAGAAATAAACTATTTCAATCAAAATACACTACTATTATGCAAGTATACCGTTAAAAAAATTCTGTTCATAATTTATAACGTTTATCGTTAATAATGGTTTTCTGCTCACTGAAGTTAAGAGATAATTAAATTCATCTTTCCTCGCTTTATCTTCTTACGTTAATATTTCAATAATACTGATTTTATGTGCGACTATAAAATTAACTATGAAACAACTCCTTGATTCTGATCTCAGAAAAATGTACAGTAAATACATCTGGCACAAGCAAATGGAATCAAGATCATCTCCAACTATACAAAATATCATAAATAATGTTTCAAAAATCAATTTTGTTTGTTATAGGGCTGTAAAAATAGAATGTAAATGAGAGTTAAAAGCTTATAGCATTTAAAAATAATAAAAAAATTGCACAGGGTGCTACATTCGGCAATCCGTTTACTTAATAAGTATAATAACTTTGGAGCTTGCATAAGATTGGTAATAACAGCCACTGATAAATTTTGTCATATAATTATATATATCTATATACTTTTTTCCCTATCTTCTTGCCATGCTTTGATACGCGCTTTGTTGTGTGTTGCTGACCAGTGGGATTTCCAACAGCAGTGCAGCGAGTGATGTATTACAAAGATTCAACTACATCCACAACAGCTACTGGCGAGTAGAATGGAAAGGGAAACATATCGTTATCGGAGTCCAGGTTATTGAAGACATTCGGAAATGTTACCAATATGTTCAGGTGGTCGAAGCTTGCCGTAACTTGCAGCTCCTTAGTCAACTCGAAAAAGGGCAGATTGGCCTTTAAATTAGAAGATCTGGTGGGGCTTTTTTGTGCTAAGTCCATTTTTTCCTGATGCTTTGCTATTGAACAAGTCGCGGATGAGGGCAGACTTCTCAGTTTCCAGTTGAGCAATTTTGCCTCCCTTCTCAGAAACCTCCTGGAGATGAAAGGATATGTTTATAAGTAACACGAATCAATGTTCCTTCGTGGCCTCAAAGTAACTCTGTTTATCAAGAATCTGAAGGTGAAGTAAGCAGATAATTAACAGAATTAATTATTAACTGAACAGCTCTTAACACTTAATTCAATTCCTATGAGTGACAATTAAGACAGAATTCCTCCTCACAGTATCAATATGATATCAAGCAGACAACCTCGTTCCCAGGGTCTCTCGACTTCTCGCACTGCTCCAGGGGTCGGGAAGATGAGAGACCCTGGGAACGAGGTTAATCCAGCAGACAGGTGAAAGGAATAGAAAATTAGCAGTCCAGTAGCAAATTCTCCAAACTAACAATCATTATAAGAATTGTATAGTAATGCAGTGCCCAGTGGCCGCCTTACTTTTGCTCTTGGGAAACTCAGGAATCTTAATTCTTTCATAAAAAGCATACGCTGGCCATCCTGGATTTCACAGTTTCAGAGCACTGGGCTCCCTTCAATTTTCCTTAGAGCATAGCCTTGGTAATGGGAACTATTAATGAGAACTTGGGAATGAAAGGGTAAAAAAAGGACTGCTATAAAAAAAAATGCAACAAAATTGAAATAGAGAGACACAAAAAGCACTAGTACTAAGTTTACCAGGGAGGCACTTGTTACTTTTGCTATTCAGAAAATTGATAAAAAGTTTATTTAAGGCTAAAAACTTGAAATATATTAATAAAGAACAATAAAAATGAGATGAAATAGAAATATTTCTACACTCTAAGATTTAGCCACATAAACAGGCAACTGCAGCCACATATGAGAGCTAAAAGTACCATGAATGCTAGAAAAAGGCTACAGTTAAATTATTCAATAGTGACCTTTTTGAGACGTTCGACTTCATCTTGCAGCCTTTGTCTTTCATTATTAGCATCTGAATTTGAAGTTGGTGATGCCTGAGGAAAAAAAAATTATCCATATTATTTGAAGGAGGTTAAGCATCAGAGCAGGATGAAAGGCCAAAATTTCTCTGATTATAATCAATCCTGAGAGTCAAACTTGGGATGATAAAAGCAAGTCAGATACCTTCACTGGTGCTTTCCCTTCAATGATTCTTTCTAAAGACTGATTAACACTCTGTATGTGATGTTTGTGCTCTTTGAAAGAGTCATCATCCAAACCAAGTTCTCTTCTTCTTGTCTTGTGGAGTAAAAGTTCATACTGAAACTGCAGGAGGGTAGAAGAACACAATAAACACATAACATCCAAAACTTAGCCTGGACTGGCAAAAAAGTTCAGAAATCTTTTCTTAGTAACTAGATGCATAACTATGTGAACTCTGGCTTCTTTGCTTTGGAATATTTACAAAGGCATGTAATCTGATGAAGAGTGTTAATTGTTTAATTTACATTAATTTTTGACAAATTTAAGCGAGATACTTGATGATGCTCATGGATAGGTTTTAAGCTTACATTAGATAGTTCAGTAGATGGTTCGTTTGATATAGCATAGTTCTTGATAGAAGGTTCATTAAAAAATATTCGTTTGTAAGTTGATATCTATTGGACTGACCCAATCAGAAAACGCTCAACATCTTTTAGTGTGAGTCTACCCCAAACAGTGTTTTTGTGTGTAGTTTGAGCATACAGGAAGACATGTTTACTCTTGAATCACAGGGCATCTCTCTGGCCGCCATGATAACCATGCACTTTGAAGTTTACCTGGGTATATACTTCCTGATTGAATGCCGTATAGTTGTTTTCTTACTGTGCAACTGAAAAAGCATACTCAGCACAGCTTTACTTGCTAGACTGCGTTTTGTGTCTCAAGATGGAAAATAACGAAGCCCAATTTATAACTTGGGCATTCCACAGGTAGCCCGAGTAATTAATAAAATTGTAAGCCCTACAGACCTTTTGCAACATGCACGGTGTTCATTTTGATTATGATTTCTGTTAGAGTTCTTTTTTTTTTGTTAATATGTCAATTAGCACTTTTTGCCATGCTTTAATTTGCATCATCAACAATCCTGGCTATCTTTACTGGTTTGCTGTGGGCCAAAAAGGCTCCTTTGCATGTTACCATTCTCATCACAGAATGCTTTTCTCAGCTAACAGATTAAAGTGAATAGCAGATATCATGGAGTCATGCAGCCATGCATGTGCCTCCTCTATCAAGTGAAAACTTTATTTTTCTGGTTCCCGAGTAGAAATTCTTCCTACGGTCACAATACAAAACTACATGAATGAACTGCTTTTACATATCATTCTCAAGTCATTCCAAACAAGTTAGAGACGTACGTGTTCAAACCTGTGATGCAATATTATCATGATGATGACAGCATGAATTATACCTGTTCTAGAGAATATTGGTCGCCATTTTGAAGGTGCAACTTCTCTTCCTGAATAGCTGTGATTCTTTTAAAATACCACTTTCTAGCTTTTTCGATGACCTGAAGACCATTTTGTAAAAGGTCATGCTCATCATCAAGCTCTTGTAATCTAGCATCCTGCAATATAACAGGAATAAAGAATATTCTCAGCATTCTTGATTTGAAATCAAACCAGAGATATGGTATGACCAATAAAGTTAATTCAAGGCTCTTTTACTGTACTTACATTTTAATTAGGACTATTAATGGACAGCATTCACTTTTCAAGAGAGATTGAACATGGCCACCATCAAAATAAATCAAAGAGTAACAAAGAAGCAAAGAGACAAAAAACTTTGATGTCAAATCATTGAGTTTGAGCACCAACATTGGACCCTTAAAGCTAGTCTCTTTGATCTTAAGGATTTTCAATATCTCCCTCATACTTAATATGTGCATGATGTCATTGTACAATGTAAGTTGCACAAAGTGTTCTTCTGCAGTGTTCACCCACTTCTAGCAGCCTACCTACAACAAAATTAATGAAAATTGCATTTTCCAACCAAAATAACCCTTACCAAATCTTATTTGAATGCATTGATACATGTATACAGTCAATATTTGTTGAATAGTTGTCAAACAAATTATTGTACTCTTACCTAGGGCATAATATATTACACACGCATGCAAAGAATTTGTTTTAACCATAAGAACCACTTTGGAGAACAAAACTGCCCTAAGATTATCAATATTTCATACTTAATCAATAACCAATATCACAGAGACATATGTCTGTAAACATGACTACTTACCATGAAGGACAATAATAATTTAATCTACTAATTTTTTAATCACATTACTAAATTTGATTGCTTCTAATAAGAAATGATACACTAAAATTTGTTATATATGCTTTATATTCTGTATTTCAATTGAATAGTGGGTTATTAAAAAAAAAATTAAGTTTTAATCAAAATATAAAAATTAAGCTCAACATTTGGTTTAAGCAGAGAGTGCTTTAATTCCAAGGTTGCCATTTGATTTATTTGCTTCAGATTTTGTTAAACTGCATGAATTTCATGTGCCCAATTGAGGACTCTTTTGTAAATCACTTATCAGTGAAATTGATATCTTCAATAAAGATTATTATCACATCACAATTTCTTTACTTCTAAGTCTGTTACAGGCATTTTATTCCACTACAAAAGAAAAAACCTTGGGTAAACTCATACTTCTTTACAGATACAAAGTACAAGTGAAGATACAGATATGATCTTCACAGGCGAGCTAGAATTTAAATAAATTTCAGAAAATAAGCCTGCAAAATTTCAGGCTTTGAGTGGATTCAAATGCAATATTTTCTCACAGATACTACAGTAGTTGGGCCCTTCTACCAACTGAACTACAAAGCCACATGTTGGGAGTGAGGCAAGTTACACAAGCTCATGAATTACCTTGTCAAAATTCTGGATTTCAGTGGTGGCAGCAGGATGTTTAATGTGTCCATTTAAATTTGCTGGTACACTACTGCTGATTTCTTTACCAACAAAGTAAACCTTTGTCGTAGAATTTGATCTTCCTTTCGGGCTTCCATTTGCAGATGATGGACCTGCAAGTGAATACAAGCATGAAATCAGTTTGGCACACGCAGTGACAATTCACTGAAAATAATAGAAACATTTTAAACAGTTTGAATTTCTCCTGACAGGAACAGCATGGTCTCCTTTTTTAATAGTTTTGTTTCTTTTTTTAGCTGAATTAACATTTAGCAGAATTGCTTATACCAGTTCTGTAATCAGTCTAGGTCTTTGTACTAGAGTCCTAAAAAACCTAAATTATCTCACAGATGCCGACTTGAGTCAGTCAGTAATTAGGGTAGTCTCTTTTCTATGACTTCACAACAGAAAGGGCATGCCTCATACCAAGAATGCAAACAGGGTCTAGTTTGTATGATGTAGAATACTATGAGAAATCATGGGTTTAACAAACAAATTATCCAACATTAAAGCCAAAGTTGTCAGCCCTTGCAATGGGTCTCAAATCTTGTTTACAAAGCATTCTACTTCTACTCAGAAGTTTCAAATTCCTTTCGGTTCTCTAAGTCCAGGATTAAAATTCCTACAGCTGAGGGTCTCAGTCAAAAGGTAGCTGTCCAGAAAGAAAAGCTCCGGAATAAGCTTTGTGTATACAATGTATCCTTATGCTGTCATTTGAAAATATTGCAAAGAGGAGGTTGCTTTGCAAAATGGAGTGGACAAAGAGAGAATCATGTAACTAGAACTCAATATTTCCTTGTCATTTATAATTCTTGTAAAAATTGAAGTAAATTGGTGTCATTGAGATTTGTATATAGTCAACACAAGTTGTGTACATGTATGTAGTTTCTGTCTGATTTACAAACTGGGGTCTAAGTGCAAGCTTTCATTTTCCTATTTCCCACCTATTCTGATGAAGATGCTGATTATTTATTTATTTATTTTTTTGCCCTTAAGAGGGATAGAATTCCAACCATCACTGGTAACACCCCTTCACTAAAAATTAACAATAGTAAGCATCCCTTTTCTTCCTCCAACGTCCTTCAACCTATATATTGTGATCAGATGCAGTTGGTCAAAGATTTGATGTAGTTCAGAAACCTAGCATAGTGTATTGGAGTGCTTGAAAATTATTTCCATAATCTCGTAAAAAATATTAGACATTGCAAAATGTGGGTTAGCTTGAGGGCCTTAAAGCCAAGATGCCTGTCTACTAAGAGTGGATGAGAAAATCCAATATTTTCTTGAAAGAGGTTAAAGGGTAGAAGCTCTTGTGAAGTGAGGATGTATATTGACATCGTAGAGGATATATTTAAGACAATGCTGCACCATCCTGCTTATATTGCTGCATTACCCTTGCTTTCAACATCCTCTCCTGTTTTAAGTTTATTTCTAGAACTACCTGTAGCATTTCTAATTTAAGCAACGGATGCTTCCTTGAATTTTTTTCAAAAGCTTATTTTGTTTATCACAAAAACGTAATGTGGCGTATGTTTAGACAAGGCTCAATTACATAAATTTCTAGAAAGAACCACAGCAGGCCAAGACATGAAATCTGTAATCGCAGAGAGTTGACTAATCTCTACAAGAATTCCAAAATGTTAGCTAATATTGTTATCAATCACACGCAACAAAGAAGCTATGTCATATTGGCAATGTAAAATAAACACTTTTCCATGGCTGAAGATGTTGGCGTTATAATGGCCTGAACAGTCCAATTTTAATGTTTTGACGCATTGTTTAGACATAATCGAGGTCGTCATGCAGAGAGGCCACCTGGTATTTTGATAACCGTGATCTCTATTGTGTTCAATTATCTGGTGTTGCTTACACATTTGGCACGTTCAATTTTCGTGTCCAAAGTCAAGATTATAACTAAATCGTTTAGCGTTTATCTGACGCCAAACGAATTATAATGTTGTAAATACTAATCAGGCTTAGAACCTCTGAAGGATAGGAAAAAAAACTACTTCAAATCAAGAGGGTGGTAGTTTAAACATAATAAATTCTCAAGCAAAATTGAACGAATGCAAAAGATCAGAAAAATAAACAATGTCTCGCCACTAGCTCTGTAGTACTGTTCCATTGAACTAATTTTAAACATATGCGACATCCTTTGACGTAAAAACGTCGAAATATGGACATATGTTAAATCGCCTGGTATGTTTTGATCCGCGCTCTATTTAGATTAGGACACCTTTACTGTTTTCAATTAACGCGCGATCGTTTATGAAGTAAAGCGCCCCGAAAAAAAAAAATTCCATTCGTTTGCTGGTCAGATTTAATTAGAAAATTCGGACCGCAAAGTGAAAATTGGTGGTTATTTATAGTTTCAAGGACGAAGTTCCCATGAATATCATTTACTTCTAGCCCACCGTGTCGTAACAAAAGAAACACTTACTTGTACTTCCGGAGCTATCGTTCCCGCTTGTGCGTTGATTCGAAGTATTAATAGTCAGAGAACGCCTCTTTTCTTGACTTTCATCCTTTCTATCCCTTAATTTGTTAATGACATGAGCCTTAGTTCTGTTTTCGTTGCCTGCAAATGAGTCCTCGCTAGAATCGGAAGTCCAACCTTTAGTCGCCGTGTCTAGCTGCGGTAGCGAGTTCGATCTTCTGGTTGAATGATCTAACCCATTCATACTACCATTAGTTTGTGCGCGTGGTTGCGTTTTTAGGGCCAATTTCATTCCAGTGCATAGTCTTTCAAAACTCAGAAGTCCATTCTTGGGAGTAACCTTCCGTAAACTTTCTATGACTCCCTCTCCGAGTCCGTTCGATCCTTGTTTAGTTTTCCACCGAGTATCTATGTCAGAGAGTCGCACAAAGCCTGTTCCCTTCTCGTCAAGAATATCGAATAATGTTTTTAAATAGCGTAGAAATTCTCGTGGCAAATCTTGTGTGATGTTGACAGGCTTTGCGATTATTGTAGGAGGATTCTCACTGCCGTTCTGCTTCGAGAAAATAAAGACATGTCTGCCTACTTGCCTCGTATCCATAGGTGAAGCGGACATCTTTTCGGGATGAAAAAATTCATAACACTTTGCACGTGCAAGTGAGGCTCTGGGTATTGAAGGTGTCAGTGATGACAATAACTTGCTTGTTAGTGGCTAATTTTGGTAATCACTTGGCGCAAAAAAACAAACAGAGCCTGTGGTTTCCTTTAGAAACCTGCCCAAAGGAAGTTTCTTAGAATTAGCGGGAGTCACGTAGCTTTTTAAGGTGAAGGAAGTCGGTGAATTAGCCTACATTCAACCAACCACTGACCCGAAGTAATTTTTGTGCCAATATAGGTCCGTCCGCCGTGTGAGGAAGAGCTTGTTTACAGCGAGAGTTTCTTTGTATGTTCTCTGACAAGAAACAACTTCAATTTACAATTCTATGATCACTACGTGAAGTTATGACACCTTGATCATTTGATTACAAGCCCGCAAAACTGTGTCAACAAAGGAATAATCAAATACTAATTAAAAACGAAGCAACTGCATAACTATATAATGCTTGTCATGGAAAATTTCAAAGATTATTAGAGACCGCCTGCTCCGATCAAATAAGCTTCTTGTATGTGATACCATAAATCGTATTAGTCAACTCAAGTACGAAAATAAATCTGAACGAAACAAATGTTTTTAAGACGACAAACTTAATGGTCCTTCAAAGACTTTTTCCGTTTGGAATCCGGATGTGACTTGTTTTCTAAATTTACGCCTCTGAATTAGACGCTGACTAGTGGATATCGGCTATTTCCTGTCGTTGGAAAACCTCAAGAAACTGAGTAGTTTATGAAAGGGGAAGCCATAGTGTTT
Source organism: Stylophora pistillata (assembly GCF_964205215.1). NCBI lineage: Eukaryota > Metazoa > Cnidaria > Anthozoa > Scleractinia > Pocilloporidae > Stylophora > Stylophora pistillata. The sequence goes on from NC_142522.1 coordinate 35,431,513, forward strand.
ACTTTAATTAATCTTTACTGTGTTTTTAAGGTTCACTGCTAAAGCATTCAATCTACACCGCAGCTGGCCGCAATCAGTTGATAACTTCATGCTGAACTGAACAATTAGAGACTAAATGGATACTTAATGTTTGATTTGAAAGCAGGGGAACTCAAGAAAATAATATAAACCCCGACCTTCACTGACCGTGCCGTAAGTCAGACTTAATTGACTAATTCTTCAGTAGTCTTGTTTTGACAGGGACAGTGCGTGTAACCTCTTGTCAACCGAGTCTTCAAAAGCGTGGGAAAATGCCCCGCCAAGTTTTTTGTTAGTCGTTTTTTCTTCCCCGTCAAAAAAAATACCAGCCTCACGGATTTCCTTTTTTACGCCCCTTTGTTTGCCTCCATGAAAAAGACAAGTTCTGAATTAAAATTTCCAGAATAAGCATTTTTCCGGTATTCGGTTTTCACATGCGTATAGCGAAGGAATCAGCGTCTTGTATCTTAGTGTGCATTTCCCATTCTAAAACGAGGAACCTTTTTTTAAATTCTTTATACACCAGAAGGCATTGTTTGGATATGTGCCATTCTACCGAGAAAATGATTGCACTCGGATGTTTAAATGTATATTCATACTGATATCTTGAGGGAAAGAAGTTGCTATAGAACTTATATTCCGCCGAGATTACCTAAATTTTAGAATACCGTAAAACCAATGAGAGTAGTTTCCGGCAGTATTCTAAGCTGGCGGCTTGCAGCACATTTGTAAGGCAAGGAGTTTTACTTAGAAAGATTTGTGCTGAAAAATTATCAGGCATCATTGTAAGATTAGAACCGGGCCTGGAAATCAAGATTGCTATCAGAGAGGAGCTGCTGTATTGGGTAGCGGTTGCAAAAAAGGGAGGAATAATATTTTATAGCTCAGAGCAAAAGTGGTTTTAGTAACGTAAGAAAACTTGGCAGTGGAGCTGAAAATACTGAGTTCTATTGCACTCATTTTATTCATTCATTTTGTTTTCCGAAATGTTTATAACTAGGTAATTAGCTTCTACCAGCTCAAATACTTTAGTCTTACCTGAAGGTAATCTATTTTAGCGAAGTGCATTTCTCGCGCTGTGAAGGAATTTTAATATCGTTGTATTTAATCGACTGACTCCCAAAGGAAACGTAGAGAGGCAGTGCATTTCACAGCTTGTCTCCCTCTAGGGAGCTGAGCTCGAACGATAATTGCAAACCGTAATCGTCGTTAGCGTACTCCCGGCATGAGTCAGTAACTTCAATTAAGTTTCGTATTTCTCCATGTTGTTCAGCTAGTTGGTCCAAAGGTAAGCTTTGCCTTATCTCGCTAAATTTCATCCGATTATGCCCCTCCCTAAACTCGATTCAGTGTACGCATTAGCTCTGTTCTTGAAATTTAAGGTATTCAGCGCAAAGGCGACGCCTAAGAACTTTCGAATGTTTGAGTAATGACTGCCTTTTCTTCTTTTACAGATATCAAGTTATTCCCTGATCTTATTCCGCTGCAGGTAAACCTTTAACATTGAGCTGCAAGTTGAAGCCAGGCCAAAAGAGCGAATTTACTAGCTGTGTCAAAACTGATCCTAAAGAAAGAAACCATGTTAGGGCCAAACGTGTTCGATTCTAATCGGATTGAGAGGTAAATTTCACGCGAAAATTACTTATTTCAATGGTACACGCAATGGGCCATTTGGTCTGTAAATGCACAGAAAAGACAGTCTCAAAGCGCAGCTGTCATTTAAGTGCAAAGCTAAATGATTCCAAGTTCAGCACAGGTACCAAATACAGAAACAAAGTAAATCAAAGAAAGAGAAGGTGGCAATTTCGAGATTTCCACTATGGAAAACATTCCGAAACATAAAGCATGAATCGGGTTTTTCAAGCCTACAGATTTGGAGGTTTTGGATCAGAATGAGGAATACAGGATGTTTTTAAGTCTCATACCCAGACCTTCCGCGGGCAAATTGATCTACTTCCACAAAATGTCAAGTGGCATTTAAAGCCTATGAAATTGGCGCACAAAGGGAGCGGACAATGGTTGGAAAGTTAATTAGTAAGCGAATGTTGACGATCGCGTTTTATGGTTACATTTGAGGGAAATAACAAGTGCGTGGAAAATATGACGGCATTGCCACTAAGTAATTCCATTGTGAGATGAAAAAACGCGCAAAGCACCCACTAAAGGAGCCACTAAGCAAAAGATTTTATTAAAAGTATTTTCTTAATCAGTAAAAAGATTAAAAAAAAGTTTTTACTCTCCAGACACAAGTACGTATAACATTTATTGAACTACGCCAATAAAAGCAATATCAAATAAATACCTCCCTTCTTTTTGGAAGGGTTTTTTTTCGGTTCCAGCTTCGTAATCTGTTTTGCCTTTTGTTAAATTTATTCGATTTCACTTCAAGTATCTGCACAAAGGCATACGCTAGACTGTAATCGTCAAGTGAAGTTCACGTGCCCTTCGGGTGGAAATCACGTGCCCTACAAATCCAGCCAGTACTTACAGAAATTTTCACATTGATTCTGTAGTTCCCTGACGCATGCGTTGATAGGTTTTTTCCATCACAAGTCACGTGCCTACCACGAGGAAGTAATACGGCTTGCTTAGTAAGCTTGTGCATCATCAAGAGCTGTCACGTATTTTTCTGTCGTTTCCAAAACCTTTTAACGTCATCATGACCCGAGCGGCTAACTACAATAACTCTCTTTGACGAGTTGGCCCACATAAGTACACCGAGATCCTACAAAGAAACACATATTGAGAAGGTCGGGCACAACAACAGTTTGAATGTGGAACAAGAGCAAAATTGCTTTGATAAAGTTCTGATGAATGGCATAACAACTTTAATTCGCTTTGTGATTGGTCCATAGAACTCGCGTTACCCTCTCAACCAATCACATGCGACTTTGCCAGACGCGTTTTCCCGCGCTTCAAGCAGTTTGCTTTTTTTCACTTTGAGTTGTCATGGTTTTAGTAATGATATCAATCTTTGTTCTGATAACGCTGGTTTTGGTTTTTCGACTCTCAATTGTAAATTGCTCTAATGACGTAAAAACCAATGGCAAATGTCGAGGTATTCCACTGTTCCTATTACTTCGAGGCGGAAACTGGCAGATTCAAAGTCAAACAAGCAAACGACAGACATAATCGTTTGGCCAAAAATTTCGATCGTCATGCGTTCACTTTAATCCACTTATACTTTGTTTAATTACTTCAAATTCAGGAAAATGTGAGTGTACGTTACAAACCACCCAACATAATTTCAATCACGGCGAGCAAATATGTTCAGTGGATATTAGCACAGGGTCTTTTACCTCAGCATACTTTTTTAGGGTTTCAAAATCTGCTTGTGAGAGGAACTGGTTGTATAACACACCTGCAGAGAAAAAGGAATTTTTCTTAAATATTTCTCTGAGGTGTAGCTCTCTGGAAGGTTTACATCATTTATTCGAAAAGCGTCAGGTGACGTGAGCTCCTTAAAAACTGATTAACTATAATTAAAGTTTTATTTGAGTTCAAATTCATTGTCCTTGCAGTTTGGGTATACTTAATGGAGCATTGAATAAAAGGAGCAAGTTTCCTAGGAAGCTGTGGTACTGCGTCGGTGGGGTATAGCAAGTCAACCTTGTTTTATCAACTGAGTTGATGATGTATTTGTGCACGATCCTCGCAGTAAAAAGCACTATTTAAGCAATAGTGAAAATCAGACCTGAAAAAATTCAGGCCTGTACGGGATTCGATCCACTGACCTCTGCGATACTAGTGCAGCGCTCTACCAATTGAGCTAACTGGGAGCAGGTCATCAAATTAGTCCGACAGGCCTGAAATTTTTTCAGGTCTGATTTTCACTATTGCTTAAATAGTGCTCTTTACTGCGAGGATCGTGCACAAATACGTTTCTATAATAATAATAATAACAATAATAATAATAATAATAATAATAATAATAATAAGTAGTAGTAGTAGTAGTAGGCAGTCATCGGACATGTCCATGACTAGCGCAATTGCGACAAACACTTTCTCTCGTGGCTAAAAAGCCCAATTCTAGAACGGCAGACACGGCCGCATCCACTGCACACGAAGACACATGCCACTGGAACACACGTTGCTTTGTTCATTGCTGCTTTTCTCTTAGCTCTTCTATCATCGGCTTCAGCTTTCAGCCTTTCCTCTCCCGCCTGGAGTGCCAGACTGCACACAGACCTCCAATCACTCCGATCGGCAGCATGTAGCTCCCAGTTATCTGTTGGCAGGCCAGTGGCGAGCATATCTCTCTTGCATACGTCCTTGAAACGCAGCTCAGGTCTGCCAATAGGCCTCGAACCGGTTTCCAACTCGCCATACAGCAGATCCTTAGGGATTCGCCCATCCTCCATCCGGTACATATGACCGAGCCACCTCAATCTGCGCTGTCTTATCACGGTAAACATCGAGGGGATATTGGCTCTTGCAAGAACCTCATTGTTAGAGACCTTATCTGTCCATGAGATGGAGAGGATGCGACGAAGACATCTCATATGGAAGATGTTTAAGCGCTTCTCCTGACTAGCGTAGGTAGTCCAAGACTCACTACCAAACAATAAGGTGCTCACGATGCAGGCACGATACACAGCAACTTTAGTTTGGGTAGTTAGCTTCTTGTTCTCCCAGACACGGGCAGACAGCTTAGCCATGTTGGTTGCAGCCTTGCCAATTCTCTTTCCAATCTCCATTTCAAGGCAGTTGTTGTTTGAGGTGGTGGAGCCGAAATAGGTAAACTGTGTGACGGCTTCCAAGGTGTAATCTTTGATCGTTACGGTGGGTGTGGCTGCATTGTCCTGGCACATGACTTTCGTCTTCGTTAGGCTGATTGTAGGTCTGAAGGCCTCACATGCGTCCGAAAACTGATTGAGGAGGTGTTGGAGTTTTTCAGCGCTGTGAGCAACGAGGGCAACATAATCGGCAAAGAGAAGGTCACGGATGGCTACCTTACGCACTTTGGCCTTGGCTCTAAGGCGTGCAGGGTTGAAGAGTTTGCCATCAGAACGAGATCGTATCAGGATACCTTCTTCAGAGGACTTGAAAGCATGATTCAGTAAAACCGAAAAGAAGATGTTGAAGAGAGTTGGGGCTAGCACACATCCTTGTTTTACGCCGCTGTTTATATCAAATGCCTCAGACCTGTTTCCATCATACTGCACTGTACCTCGAGATCCATCATGAAAAGATTTGATGAAGCTCAGGAGTTTAGGAGGACAGCCAAGTAAAGGCAGAATCTTGAAAAGGCCGTCTCTACTAACAAGGTCAAACTTTGTCAAGTCGATGAATGCAATGTAGAGTGGCTGTTGTTGCTCTTTGCACTTCTCTTGGAGTTGTCTCAAAGAGAAAATCATGTCCACAGTCGACCGATTAGGGCGGAAACCACACTGAGATTCAGGGTACACTCTTTCAGCAATCTCTTGAAGGCGGTATAATGCTACTCGGGCAAACAGCTTTCCAGCAATGCACAGAAGTGAGATGCCACGGTAATTGTTACGATCACTGCGGTCTCCTTTGTTCTTGTCTAGGGTTGAGATAATAGAATCCCTCATCTCATGCGGAACGTATCCCTCTTCCCAGCGTTTGCAGAGTAGCTGGTGGAGATTGTCGAGCAATTGGTTTCCACTGCATTTGAAGACTTCAGCCGGGATACCGTCAAGCCCAGGGGCCTTTCCAGACGATATGTGATTGATTGCCTTTGAGAGATCTTCCTTGGTGGGGGCCTCATCTAGTTCAAACATGATGGGAAGCCTTTCAATGCAGTCAAGGACAGAGGGTAAGACAGAGCTCGATCTACCATAGAGCTCGCTATAGTATTCCACCCAGCACTCCATCAGTCTTGATTTATCAGTAATGATTTCACCATTTGATGTTTTGAGTGGTGAGGACTTGGACTGTGTAGGTCCAATCGCCTTCTTGATACCCTCAAACATGCCCCTAGAATTTCCAGTGTCAGCAGCTGACTGGATTTCAGCACAGAGATTCATCCAAAAGTTGTTAGCACAGATCTTACATTTTTCATTCGCACGACGCCTGGCCTCCCGAAGTGCTTCCAAAGAGCTGGGTGATGGATTACGCTGGTGGTTCTGCAGGGCATTCCTCTTTGCTTCGATTAGCGGCTGAAGAGTCGCGATGTTTGCATTGAACCAATCCTGGCTTTTGCGTACATTCTTGCCAAAGGCCTTTAATGCTGCAGCAAGGGTGGTGTCCTTGATATGGCTCCAGTGGTCCTCTGTGTTAAGTTCCAGGCAGTCTCCGAGTTTCGAGCTCAGGATGTCGTTGAATATAGAGACATTTTCAGGGATGGCGGTGGCAGAAGCATTAATGCGAAGTGTAGCAGATTGTTTGACACGATGGAACTTCTTTGGACGTAACTGGATCTTCGTGCAGACAAGGGAGTGATCAGTGTCACAATCAGCACTGTGGTATGCCCTTGTAGTACCAATGTTATTAAGGTGTCCCCGTCTAGAGATAATGAGGTCGAGTTGGTGCCAGTTTTTGGATCTGGGGTGCATCCACGAGAACCTATGGCGCAGCTTCACACCAAAGAATGTGTTTGTAATACAGAGGTGATGATAGGTGCAAAGCTCCAGAAGGCGTTGACCATTTTCATTGCATTTACCAACACCAAAGTGACCAAGACAATCAGGCCAGGAGCCTTGATCGTTGCCCGCTCTAGCATTGAAATCGCCGAGGAGAATCAGCACTTCGTTGTTTGGGATATGTTTGATAGCATCATCCAATTGGCTGCAAAAGGTATCCACGGCATCGGTACTCGAAGTCAGGGTTGGAGCATAGACAGAAAGCAAATTGGTGGGACCTAGATCGGTATTGAGTTTTATGTGCATGATGCGCTCAGACTTGGTTGAGCCCGGCTCCACCATCTGTACTAGCTTGTTGCTGACAGCAAAACCAACTCCATGTATTCTAGGCTCATCTTCATCTCTACCCTGCCAGAAAAATGTGTATTCCTTTTCCGTTAGGCTTCCGCAACCAGCTATGCGCGTTTCCTGTAAAGCAGCGATATCAACTTTGAGCCTAACCAATTCTCTGCTGATGACAGCTGTTTTGCGTGCCCCATCAATGTCGCGTATGTCCTTGGTAAGTCCGGTCAGCATCGTTCGGACGTTCCAGCTCCCAAGTGTGAGAGCTGGTCTTCTTCTAATAGATCCTTGATTCTTAGGTGAATAAATCGCAGCCCACTTGTCAGACTGTTTCCAGACTTAAGTCCTGCTCACCCCTGCAAGACAGGCGGGCAGTGGCGGGAAAGCACCTTATTGACTGGGGGCTGTCCAGTTTAAGCGGGCGGTAGCTATCCGATGGGGCTAAAAAGCCCCTCCCACTGTCAGGAATGACCCCTGGCGTCTGGCTCGACGCCAATCAAGCCATGACTCAGAACCGGTAACTGCCACTCCCCGGTTTGTTTCCATGCCAGGCGCAGCCGTAGGGCATGCTGAAGTTGCCTCTCCATGCGCTTGCCTGGGCGGTTGATATGGAGATACTGGTTTGCCCAAGTCCCAGAATCCCCCTCTCGGTCTTGCTGGTAGAGTCCGAAGGAAAGGCAGGGCCAGTACGTTCGGGACCAGGTCGACTGCAGGAGTTGCCAGAAAATGATATAGCGTCAAAACTGCCTTACGGGGCTCCACTCCGGTTTTTCTGTCGGGGTTTGCTCCCTTAGCCTTTAGCTATCCCTAGCCACCACAAGGCAGTGGGACCGTAACCCTGGTTAAGGAAGGCTAAGGGTGTGCTAACACTTGCCCAAGGTGTCCACCCAGGCTAGTGGAGGGAAGGAAGCGCCTTATTTTTCCTTTTCTAGACCGGCTCCAAGCAAGGTCTAGCCACTACCCACGAATAATAATAATAATAATAATAATAATAATAATAATAATAATACGAATAATAATAATAATAATACGAATAATAATAATAATACGAATAATAATAATCATAATGATGATCATAATTAAGGTATAAATATTACAAAACAAGTTTAAAAAGTCTCTAACTGAGAGAAAAGTTTTGAATCTCTTCGGTATTAACTCAATAATAATAACAAATTTTTCCTTAAAAATATCTCACAAAAAGCAGTTAATAATAGTAGTAATAATAATAATAATAATAATAATAATAATAATAATAGAACTACTTATATAGCGCTTATCCAGACCTGATATAAGCGCTTTACAAAATAGAAATATACATATTGAATTGATTTTTAAAAGTAAGTCTTAAGTTTACGTTAACAGAGATTTAACTATACACAAAAACGGGTGTCTAGGATCTAGGCACTAGACATGGATAAGAAGAGAATTCATACACCTTTATTAAATTGTCACAAGAACAAATGTCATCAGGTAGTTTGTTCCACAGTTCAGGAGCCGAAACAGCAAAAGACAAACCCCAGTTCAGTTCTATAACCGCAGTTCAGATATATGATTTCCTATATTCGTTGTGTTTGAGTTGATAATATGCATTAACCACCTACAGAGTTTCTATAGCTGACGTTTCGAGCGTTATCCCTTCCAGAGAGCGAATCACTGCTATGCTTACAACAGTAAGAAATGTATTAAGATGCAAACTTCAAGCACCCCCTCCGCTCTTGCCTCTCCCAGCCGCTCAGAACCACACCCAGAAATAACTACTCACGCCTCAAGGATATCTTAAAGTTTAAGATACTGTAGCCTTACCTTCAGTGAACTTCATTCTGCTCCTTTCCAGTTCCCAGAGTCGAATTTGATCACTTATTGTTGGTGGTATGATGGGATTCTGGGAAGTTAAGAGACTGTAGTTGGTTTAGTGACACAAGGAAATATGACGCAAGTGGCCTGAAAACGTAAGTCAGAACTAACTGACTTGACCCTAGTCTGAATTTCAGCCGTTTCTTCTCTTTACTCCAAGGGGGGCGCGGGAGAGAGTCTCTCACCCGCGCCCCCCTTGGGGTAAAGGGAAGAGACGGCTGAAATTCAGACTAACTTGACCCGTTCACTCCCAAGATCGAATGAGTAATTCTCTTTACTGTCTGCCATACAGTTCATACCGATATTTCTACTCCAGAAATATCCGTGAAATTTGCAATTTGGCGTTTTAGATAATAAATCGCCTATTAGACGTTTTGTTGTGTAGTATCGCTGAGTATTTTACTCGTCGTTTGTATTTTGAATCGGGCTCGTCAAAATACGGCACAACTCGTAAAAATACTCAGCGATACTGCACACCAAAATGTCTAATAAGATATATATATATATATATATATATATATATATATATATATATATATATAATAATAAAGTATTATCGTGTATCTCACAATGTAGTGACGATCACATTGTGAGACAAAACGATAATACATATATCTTATTAACCAAGCGCGAGGACCGTACTGGGAGAATATCGGCCCGAGGTCTTGACAGTATGGACCGAGCGCAGCGAGGTCCGTATAAAAAAGACCGATATTACACCACTCTGACTGCCCGAGTGGTGTAATAGTTTATTGTTATTATTGTACTTTACCACGATGAACCAGCACAACCTTTTATAACGAAACATTGCGGTATGTTTGACCAATTCTAGTTAAGAGAATCGTCCATAGCAATTTTAGCTATTTTTTTTTTTCGGTACAGATTTATCCTTAAATTGACAATATCAATTCTATTGGTGGACAAACAACAAGGAGGTAGAAACAATAGTAACAAAGCTTAAAAATAACTAACTTACAAGATATTTCAGGATTCACAAGTTTCATTATCATTACAGAAAAGAAAATAACTTGTACTTAAGCTTGTATAAAGAAAACTTTTCCTTACAAACCGTTTTTAACATTTCAGGGTGTGCTCTAGTCCTCAAGAAGTGAAGAATCTACAAAACGAAAATTAAACATTCAAATTTTGTTTGTTAACTACAGTCATAATATCCTGCACTGCAACCGATTCACATCACTTCCTACACGTATGCACATCTCTGGAACGGAAGCCTTATCTGCAATGTGTACTATACATTTAAAGAAGGGAAAATTTTTTATTTTTTATTGTTTTTATTTATTTTTTTTTTATTATAGAAGAAAGAAAACAATGTTCAACCTGTTCAGCAGATATTCCACTTGATAGTGCCTACAGATAGAGAGACAGACAGACGGACAGACAGACAGATGTATAGATTCTTCATTACTGGAAGCTAAAACATTACAGCCACAGGCTAAATTCTGTTTAAAGATAAGTAGTAACGTATGATGCACGATCTTCACAGTAGAGAGCGCTATTTATGCAATAGCGAAAATCAGACCTGAAAAAAATCAGGCCTGTACTGGATTCGAACCACTGACCTCTGCGATACTAGTGCAGCGCTCTACCAATTGAGCTAACAAGCCAACTGGGAGCAGGCCGTTAAGTTGATCCGCAATAAACCCGTGATGATAAATCAGATACAATGAATATATGAAAGTTCATATATTTTGAACTGCGGTATTAGATACGTATGATGTACGATCTTCACAGTAGAGAACGCTATTTATGCAATAGCGAAAATTAGACCTGAAAAAAATCAGGTCTGTACGAGATTCGAACCACTGACCTCTGCGATACTAGTGCAGCGCTCTACCAATTTCAATTGAATAAAGGCTGATAGTCTCCAATCAAACTGTTTGGCGCTACGTCGGTGGGGGTAACGAAACAATTTGAATATATCAACAAAGTTGAAATGGTAAATTGGCCACCGTTACGGTTATAAAAGCTGACGTTTAAAGCGTTAGCCCTTCGTCGGAGCGAAAAATTTTCAGTTAAGATGGGCACTAGATCTTTTTGGGTCTCCTTCAAGCTGGTTGACTGGAAGAAGTTTCATGATCAAAGAAAACCAGGGCATACCCTATTGCAAAATCTGTAATTTTCTGTTGAATGTTTGCTGCATCAAATTTCTAAAATTGATAACCATGGTCAATTTTAATTATCTGTTTATCAAGTTCAAACAGAGTTAATAGAGGGAACCCTCTGGTTCAAATGATATTCTACATGTAAGTTTTTAAAAAGTTTTAATTCCCATTGCTGGAACCCCATACTAGACTAAGTGTTTCTTTAAATCACTTCAATATCTAAAATAATTTACCTGCTGAACACTGTCTCTTGTCAAGGCACCAACACACATGTTAGGAAACCTATAAAATTGATGCATGTATAGTTTCAACTCCTCCAACAACTGGAACAATGGCCTAGCAGTGGCCTCATGGTTGGTGCGCTTGACTCCGGATCGAGTGGTCCTGGCTCAAGCCCCAGCCGGGACATTGTGTTGTGTTCTTAGGCAAGATACTTTACTCTCACAGTGCCTCTCTTCACCCAGGTATTTAAATGGGTACCGGCAATTTAATGCTGGGGTAACCCTGCGATGGACTGGCATCCTATCCAGGGGGGAGTAGAAATACTCCTAGTCGCTTCATGCTACAGAAACCGGAGTTAAGCACTGTACTAATGGGCCACTAGGTTCGTAAACAGACTTTACCTACAGTTTCAACTCCTCCAACAACTGGAACAATGGCCTAGCTTTGAGATATCTCTAAGAAACATCTTCACATGTATAGTAATTATATTAATCCTTGCATAATTTGTGGTAGGCCACACTTCACACTTTATTTTTATTTTCATATAATAATTATATTTACAAGGATACTCCTTTGACTTCCCATAGCAAAAATAATTTAATGCTTATCAACGCAGCTAAATTTTCTTTCTTAACTAATTTACTATAGTCACTCTAGAATTAAAACAATTTAAATAAAGAAATATAACAAAAAAAAGACAAAAAAGACAAAAAATACACAAGAAAAGTAAAAGGAAAATGAAAGATGTTCGTTGTAAAGGAAAAAAGGTCGTGGAGTTTCTGAGTGTATGCAACACATTGTAGAACTCAATTATTCACAGTTCTTAAAAAAAAAAAAAAAAAACACATACCTGCAGAGAATCTCAGCAAATAATCCTACAAGAGCTACTTGCAGAGATGAATCTGTGTGTTTGGAGGAGGAAATAAGTAAACCATTCAGTCACAGTCAGTGCTAAGATGAGCATCTAGTCACAAGATATTGGAAATTGCTTCTCTCTGTATTAAGTAGACAACCAGTTGTTATATATTAATTAAGTATGTGAGCCAACTTGTCCATGGTATTTCTTACAATAAAGCTCTATCTCATCCAACCCTAATTGCACTTGAGGATCCTAAATTTTGGTTCCCCAACTTTCTAAATAAAATACAGATCCAGCATCACATTCCTTGATATCAGTACTTACTTGTGTATGCATAAAGACGGTAGTTTGTTTCAACGACAATAAAGCCCTTCTGATCTGTGTTAATGACAGTTGAACTCCCTAAAACAGATAATAATTTTCAGTAATCTCTCTGCCAAAAAAAAAGGTATTTAATATAGATTGCACTCCAACAAATATTTACTTAACAGAAATGAATAAATCTTTTCCTGTACCCACATCAGTTCAACCCTAATTCCACCCTAACATCAGCGTGTATATATTCTCTAAACTGTTTTCTGAACATTTCCTAGGGTGCTGAAAAGGAGAATTTGTTTGAGAAACAAGAGCTTTTTCAGTTAGTGATCATTTCTTTCATTCTCATGACCTTAATGTGTGATTCAGGGGCAGGGCTATAGCCTAGCAGCACCCAGTGGCCCTTGGCGCGTTACTTTTGCTCTTGGGCGACTCAAGAATCTTAGCTTTTTCATAGAAAGCATATGCTGGGCACCCTGGATTTCACAGTTTCAGAGCACTGGGCTCCCTTCAATTTTTCTTAGAGGACAGCCTTGAGGGGTGACAGTGTAAGGAGAAATTAAATACTAATCACCCTTAGGGGTCAAAAGGCTGAAAGAAAAGTGACTTTTACCTATTCCTGCTGAAGCCAAATTAATGGCTAATCTGGTGGGGTAGTATCTTCGTGACTTTCGCTGAAATAGTTTTCACATATAAATTAGAAAGACTGCATGTCCACAACAAACGACACAACATAGGAGATAATTGAAACAATACCTTTCGTTGAAAGACAAGACCAAACTCTCTCAGATGTTGAAGAAATTTCAGTTGAGACTCACTCATTCCCTCTGTTGAGTAGTCCTGTAGAATGGTATAAAATAACAGGAAATTATACTACAAGCATATAATGGCTCCCCTTCAGAGTAAAAACCAACTCATTCCCTCAGCAATCTTAATTTTTCTTGAAAATCAAAACACTGATAATAATAATAATAACTACAATAGTAATAATAATAATAATAATAATAATAATAATAATAATTATTTAACTTAAGTCTCAATCTTATGGCCAACCATAACAATTAACTAATTGGGGAGACAGTATACAACTAAGAAGTATAATTATTAATGCAACAGTATAACTCACAGAAGACCTAAATGTGTTAAATACATATAATTATGTGTTAACTATTTTAAATCCTATGAGATATGAGTTACAAGTTACAAGGTTGTTGCTAAGTACCGGCAGCCAGGGAAATTCGCTGAATGAAAAAGTGGTGATTGCCGGCTGGATTTTTGGCCAGTGATTGCTTGGTAAAGCACAACAGGCATCACTGAGGTTACACACTTACAATTGTTCACCAGCTTTGAGGCCATGCCACCTCACTTGAAATTTCAGCCACTGGTCCAGTGTAATTTCTTAGCGACAACCCTGCAGATATGGAAACTACCAGTATATCCAAGACCATTGTAAATCATGGTCATTTTCAACCAATCTACTTGGCAGGCAGAATTTATTTTCTCAAATATAAAACTGACCTTGCCAAGGCTTGCAAAGCTAATTTGAAATAAAAAAGACAGGCACTCCACAAGATCCATGCCTATTCCCTGAAAAATATAAAAGAAATTTTAAAGTGAGAAAAAATTTAGAATAATTTGAAGCACAAAGAAGAAAGGAAAGGGGAAATGGAAAGGCAGAAATCATTGGAAAAGGGGTAGGAAGAAATTTGTTACAAAATAAGTGACTTTCAGGGATGTGAAAGTAGTTACAGACCGTAGGCACAAAGTACCCTATGTGCATTTGTTAAGCACATACAGCTACACTAGTTGTAATCAATATGACACATGGTGAGGTTGTTGTGTTTACCTCAACAGTCTCCAGGTATTGAATCATAAAGTACCACACTTGTGAAGCTGTGTCCATAAGTAAAAACTGAAATCCAGCAGGAGTTATAACTTGTGATGTGCCGGGTGTCTCACTGTTTCAAGAGTCACAAAAACATGCAAAAGACAATTAAAGTTGCAGATACCATGCACCATATTCAGCACAATGCTGCCTCAAATTTAGTATTATAATAGAACAACCAATTGGCAATTACCATTTCATGAGTCCTGACAAACCCAATACACGGACAACATCCTGACTAACTGCAGCACCTTCTTCACTTGAAGTATAACCAGT